>NC_090748.1:87601215-87696215 GCF_036898095.1 Palaemon carinicauda | reverse complement strand
TTGAATTGATCATCTTGTTGTTTAACTAGGACATCGAGGAAAGGCAGGGATTTCTCTTGACTGTATTCAGTTGTGAAATTTGGTATAGAATTTCTCCTAAGTTTATTTTCTGTCTCTTCTTTGTTTTCTTGTTGTAATGAATATTTAATCGATATGAGGTCCATAAATTTTTGGCTTCTTGTGTTCTTTGATGGTGTTTTCTTTGAAGGTCTTTTCTTTGACAGATGCCATAAACATATTGGCAAATAGAGTCCCAAGAGGAGATGAACTAAGTGGGGTCCTGCTATGGCTACACTATTTATTTGTCGAAATAATTGTATACGGTATGGGTAGTGGTCCCATGTTGAATCTGTATACTCTATCTAGTATTATGTTTATGGTTCCCTCGACAGTGACGTTTGTAAACAGGCTTTCCACTTCGAGAGGGATTTTTAATGAATATACATACTAACCATAAGTGTTTCCCAGGGACATGAGACCGAAATTAAAAAAAGGATAAGTATGGGATGGAAAGCTTTTGGTAAACTAAATGAGGATATGAAGAATAAAATGCCACTTTCTTTAAAAAGAAAAGTAGCCTATTTATTAAGATGGTACTATCAGTATTAACTTATACATCAGAAACTTGGAGCCTTACTAAATCCTTAAAATATAAGGTAGTTATAACTCAAAGAGCTATGGAAAGAATAATTATGGGAATGACCCGAAGAGACAGAAAAAGAGCAACATGGATACGAGAGCAGACTAAAGTAGAGGATAATCTAACAACGTGTAAGGAAAAAAATGTACAGGACATATAGTAAGAATAACAGGTAATAGATGAACAATAAGAATAACTGAATGGGTCCCTAGAAATTACAAATAAAGCAGGGGAAGGAAGAGGAGACGATGGATTGGCGAACTAAGAAAATTTGCGGGTATAAACTTGTATAGAAAGACCATAAACAGACGTGTGTGGAAGGGCATGTCTGAAGCTTTTGTTCTGCATGGACTAGTTACTAGTCCACTACAGAACAAATGCCTCAGACATGTCCTTCCATTCACGTCTGTTTGTGGTCTTTCTATAGCAACTTTACCTGCAAATTTTCTTAGTTTGTCAAGCCATCGTCCTCTCTTCCTTCCCCTGTTTCTTTTTATGTTGAAAAATTAACAACAGGCTCAACTCTTCCATACAATTGTGACCAATGCAAATTTAAAAGATCTCTCAAAATGCCATTGCAGGTTGCTTGGGATTTTATGTTATTATTATTATTATTATTATTATTATAATTGTTGTCGTTGTTGTTGTTGTTATTATTATTATTAGCTAAGCTACAACCCTAGTTGGAAAAGCAAGATGCTATAAGCCCAAGGGCTCCAACAGGGAAAAATAGCCCAGTGAGGAAAGGAAGTAAGTTAATAAACGATATGAGAAATAATTAACAATTAATAAAAAAAAATGGTTTTAAAAACAGTAACAACCTCAAAACAGATATTTCATATATAAACTATAAAAAGACTTATGTCAGCCTGTTCAACATAAAAACATTTGCTGCAGGTTTAAACATTTGAAGCTCTACCGATTCAACTACCCGATTAGGAAGATCATTCCACAACTTGGTCACAGCTGGAATAAAGCTTCTAGAATACTGTGTAGTATTGAGCCTCATGATGGAGAAGGCCTGGCTATTAGAATTAGCTGCCTGCCTAGTATTATGAATAGGATGGAACTGTCCAGGATGATCTGAATGTAAAAGATGGTCAGAATTATGAAAAATCTCATGCAACATGCATAATGAACTAATTGAACGACGGTGCCAGAGATTAATATCTACATCAGGAATAACAAATTTAATAGACCATAAGTTCCTGTCCAACAAATTGAGATGAGAATCAGCACCTGAAGACCTGACAGGAGAACAATACTCGAAACAAGGTAGAATGAAAGAATTAAAACACTTCTTCAGAATAGATTAATTACTGAAAATCTTAAAAGATTTTCCCAATAAGCCAATTTTTTGAGCAATTGAAGGAGACAAACCTATTGTTTCTCAAAAGTAAATTTACTGTTGAGAATCGCACCTCAAGTTTTAATTATCATACAGAGTTGAAGAAACGTTATCAATGCTGAGATCTGGATATTGAGGAGCCACTTCCTTGATCTAGTGACAATCATATTTTGAGTTTTGTTAGGATTCAACATCATGCACCATTATTTGAACCATGCACTAATTCTAGCAAGATCTCTGTTAAGGGATTCAGCAACCCTAGATCTATATTCAGGAGATAGAATTGAGGCAAAAAGTGTAGCATCATATGCAACAAGCTTGTTTTCTAGGCCAAACCATATGTCATGTGTATATAATATGAAAAGTGAAGGGTCAAGAACACTACCCTGGAGAACACCATATATCACATTCCTATACTCACTATGGTGCCCATCAATAACTCTTTGCGATCTATTACTTAAAAGGCAGTGGCTATAGATACGGAATTCTGGACCTGCAGATCACTGCTAATTGATACGGCAGACTGCCGGACAAATAAGGGACAAGTTAATGGTTCAGATTTAGTTTCCGTACCTTCTACTCTTGTTCTATTGACACGGCAGATGTAATTCCGTACTACGGGTCCGGTAATTTTTCTGTACAAATATATGTCAAATTATTGTTCCGAAAATGGTTCCATACAAATAGATGTTAAGTTATTGGTCCGGAATCAGTTCCGTAAATACAGATGTTAAGGTACAAGTACGGGACGGGACATGTTAAATGGTCCTTGGCCCATATTGCGTAAAGTACATATTAGACTTACAGGTACAAGAAAGGTTACTAATTTACCTCAGAGATGGTATAGTTGTGGTCTTCTATGATGCTCTTTACCTCCAGGTGCTGTGCATCTGAAGTCAACCTCAGCCTGATGCGTGTTGGGCATTCTTGCTGATATGACCTTGAAAAATAAAAATGGATTTAGAGATGAGAAAATGTAGGCTGTTCTACCCAAGTTTGCCGAAATTATGTGGCATTCTTGCTGATAGGACCTGACCAGTATTGGTAGTTTGAAACTGCTAAATGCATGTATTATTGTTTAAAACACATGACGTAATATGTCATTGTGGAAGAAGCAGCTAGCGTGAGATTTGCTGTAGTCAGATAAAATCATAACAGGATGTATTTTGCATCCTTCAGCAATGTAACATTTTTCTGAAGCATAAACACAAATGCATACAGTGTGAAAGATTGTGTCGTCACCGGATGCAGGTGTCTTCCTAGACGAATGTAAAGTTTACATATTGTGTTTAAATGCTGAGACAACTAAACATACGATATCTGTGATATCGATATTTTAGCCAGTTCTTATCTATACTTCACCTGAATTGGTCATCCAACCAAACCAGCTATACTCCTGTGATGGAGATGTTTAACACTGTTGTTTTTAGAGAATAAACCATTTTAAAGTTACACTGCTGGACTTTAATTCAAGACTCAACATCTCAAACAACACATACTCAATGTGTGTTAATAACAGTAGCACACTAATATTATCACCCAATATGTAAGTATAATATGATTGTAATTATCTATGTTACTTTGTGTGTGTGTAATTACTGATAACGCTTGGATAAATCAAGGATATTCACATGTAAATATCCTTCGATAAATTAATCTTTTTTGGCCAGTGGGCCAAATGACCGACACTGTACTTGCTTACGTCCGACAATGTTTTTTTTTTATGTCCGATGTATTTTGCGTACACTGTCTGCTAGACTAAATTACTGTCTGAATTTCAATCTATTTAAGGGATTTTGACGTAGGAAAAATCTATTTCTGGGCGAGGGACCTGTGCCGCCCAGTGAATAAGCTCCAATTAGCACTTATTCTTAGGTAATTTACTGCTAAATATACCAGAGAAAAAATGTAAAGGAGTGCTAGGTTAACTAGCTCGCTCACCTATTGGTGTCGGTATAAAATTGGGCGTATAATCCAGAGGTCCCGCACTATTTAGATTCATCCACGACAAAGACCCCAATAGAGGAGAGCCGTTCAACCTCACTCGGCACCACCAACTCTGCATCCGCTCAGAACCCAACTCCTTAGCACCCAAAGTTTGGGGACTCCAAGGGAGAGGAGCTGGGAGGGTTCACTGGGCGGCACAGGTCCCTCGCCCAGAAATAGATTTTTCCTACGTCAAAATCCCTTTTCTGGGCTTGAACCTGTGCCGGCCAGTGAATATATACAAGAGAAATGTCACCAAACTTGCAAAATAAAGGAAAAAACATAAACGTAAGGGAAATACAAGTTGCTTTAATCAGAGATGAGTGCCAAAAACAGCTATAAGGGTATCTTAAAAGGAACATAAATCCACTTGGTAGAACAATTGACAAATAAGGTAAGGTATAATAATGCCGTGAGTGATGATATATACAGATACTCAGGAGTTAAAAATTTACAAATATAGTAATAGTAATCAGGTGCGAAACCAACGAATACAAATAGGGTATAAATGAGGCAGGTAAGGGGGAGAGATAAAATGACAAGGAATTAACATGTGAGTTACCTGGGGGTAACTACGCTCCCTGCAGCTACTGTAGAAAATTTAAGGGTTTCAAAATGTTTAAGGTAGTGTTTCTTGAACACTGACGGTGATTTCCACCCTGTATACCTGGAAAGGTCCGTAAAATTCATGTGGTGAAATAAGTTCACCGAAGTAGCAACCGCTCTGATATCATGTGCAAGAGGAAAAGAGTCAGGGCTAGCTTGTTTAATAAAATACAAAATTTGTTGCCTGATCCCTTTAATGGTAATGGTACCGCCTTGTTCTCTAACGAATAGAGGCCCCGAGGAGTTAGAGGAGGTCCGGGATAAATAAGACCTAAGAGTAGTAACAGGGCACAGAGACGGATCTTGCGTGAGGGGAACAATTTTCCAGGAGGACCATCTGTTCTGAGGGTCTTCGTTCTTAGCTAAAAAGAATTTGTTAGGTGAAAGAAGGACCTCTCCCGAAGGAAGGAACTCAATATGACCCGGGTCTCTTGACAAGGCTGCCAGTTCAGAAATTCTTGCCCCGGAAGCCAAGCTCACCAGGAAAAGTGTTTTCCTGAGAAGGGGAATGTAATCACAAGAACTGTTAATGGTATCAGAAGCCAATTTGAGTACATCATTAAGGAACCAGGTAACCGGGGTAGGACGAGTAACCGGTTTCAGTCTGGCACAGGCTTTCGGAATTGAAGCTAACAAAGAGTCGGTTAAGTCTATGTTAAAACCCACTAGGAAGATCTTTTTCAAAGCAGATTTAATAGTGGTGATAGTATTGGCTGCCAGACCTGATTCTAATAAAGTTCTAAAGAAAGTGACTGTAAGGTTCAAGTTCATACAGTGCACGTCTGAGTCTATCAAAAATTTAGCCAACTTTTTAACCGCAGAATCATATTGGCGGATGGTGGAATCCCGTTTATCTGATTCTAGGAACAGGGTGTTTTGAGGATCGATATTGGCACCATGCATGGCCGCAAACTTCATGAAGTCCATAAAGTTAGGGCGCTCTGAATGTTTGAGAAAGCGTACACAACGCGTGTTTGTACTATCTGAGACAGAACCGGATTGGGTATCGGGTGAGGATATAGTCTCAACTCTCGCAGGAGAGGGTACCAATTGCTCTTGGGCCAGTTGGGTGCGACCAAGGCTACTCGTCCCTTGAAGGATCTCAGTTTGTCTAGGACTTTCAGTAAAAGATTCACCGGGGGAAAGAGATAAATCCTTTCCCAGATGTCCCAATTCTGTGACATGGCGTCTGTGGCGTAAGCCTGAGGGTCTAGATTGGGAGCCACATATACTCTCAATTTGTGGTTGGACTCCGTGGCGAAGAGGTCCACTTGGAGACCGGGAACCCGAGAGAGAATCCACCGGAATGACTTTAGATCGAGTGACCATTCCGATTCTAGAGGGGAGGTCCGGGACAAGGCGTCTGCCACTACGTTCCGGACTCCCGCCAGGTGGACAGCTGAAAGATGCCAACGGTTCGAGGCTGCTAGGGAGAATATGGCTACTAGAACATGGTTCAGAGGCCCTGATTTTGACCCGCCTCTGTTGAGGCAGCGGACCACCACTTCGCTGTCGAGGACCAGACGAAGGTGTTGTCTCTTGGGTAGAGCGAGACGTTTCAGGGTTAGAAGAACTGCCATGGCCTCCAGCACATTGATGTGAAATTGGCGGAATAAGGGAGACCAAAGACCTTGAACTTTCCTGAGCTGAGAATAGCCGCCCCAACCTGATAGGGATGCGTCCGTGTGAATGATTAACTTCGGAGGCGGAAATCGAAGGGGAACTGACTTTGACAGATTGTTGGCCCTTGTCCAAGGAAGAAGTCTTTCCCGTAGAATGGGAGGAAGGCGGACTTTCCTGTCCCGGAGCTTCCGGTTCGCCCTCGAACGCCAGACACGATTGATATCTTTCAATTTTGCCTTCAGAAGTAGATCCGTCACTGAGGCAAATTGAAGGGACCCTAGGATCCTCTCTTGGAGACGTCTGGAACTTACTTTGTCTTTGAGAAAGCGTTTGGTGTTCCTTGCAATCTCTAACCTCTTGGGTTTGGGAAGACACAGAGTATGAGATATAAGATCCCATTGCAGGCCGAGCCATTGGAACTTTGATTTCGGAAGAAGACGGGACTTCTTGAAGTTGATCTGGAAGCCTAGATATTGAAGGTATTGGATGACTCTGTGAGTGGCTTTTAGGCAATTTTGGGAGGTGTCTGACCAAATGAGCCAATCGTCCAGATAGGCTACTACTTGAATCCCTTGATTTCTGAGTTCCTGAACAGCAACTTCTGCTAACTTTGTGAAGATCCTTGGGGCAATGTTGAGCCCGAAAGGCATCACCTTGAAGGAGTAATTTTTGTCCCCTAGGCGGAAGCCTAGATACGGACGGAAGTGTCTCGCTATCGGGACGTGATAATAGGCGTCTGTAAGATCGATAGAGGTGGTGACGGCCCCACAGGGAAGTAAGGTCCGCACCTGCGAGACGGTAAGCATTCGAAACTTGTCGCATTGAATGGACAAGTTGAGAAGGGATAGGTCTAGAATCACTCTTCTCTTGTCCGAATCCTTCTTCGGGACACTGAACAGCCGACCCTGAAACTTCAGGTGTTTCGTTTCTTGTATGGCGTTCTTTTGTAACAGATCCTGGACAAATTCGACTAGGTCCGGAGTGGAATGTTGATGAAATCTGTTCGGAGGAGGAGGCCCTTGAATCCAACTCCACCCCAGTCCCTTGGAGATGATACTGAAAGCCCAGGGACTGAACCTCCATTTGTTGCGGAAGGCATAAAGCCTCCCCCCTACCTGCTGCACCTCAGTATTGGCTTGAGGAGTTGCCTCCACGTCCGCCTCGGAAGTTCTTTCCCTTGCGAAAGAATCTTCCTCTACCTCTGTTCTGGTTTGAACCACGGTGGTAGCCTCTACCTCTGTTATAACTCTGGGAAGAGCCATGAGCCTCATAAGACTGGTTAAAGGCAGGAGAGGTGGTGGAGGCACCGGAAAGCTGGCTCTTAGGGAGCAGAACGGTGACATAGTCATCCGATGAAGGAGCCTGAGAGGTGGAAGGCTGTGCAGGAGCAGCAGGAGATGGAGGAAGAGGCTGTCGGAAAATGGACAAACTACTCTGCTGTTGCCGGAACTGGGTGGAGGTATACGGGCGGAGCTTCTTCCTACCCCGGGCTTGGTAATTTGCGGGGTCATATTTCCGTTTAGGAGTCAAACCCCAACGGGC
Source organism: Palaemon carinicauda (assembly GCF_036898095.1). Taxonomy (NCBI): domain Eukaryota; kingdom Metazoa; phylum Arthropoda; class Malacostraca; order Decapoda; family Palaemonidae; genus Palaemon; species Palaemon carinicauda. The sequence continues at coordinate 87,688,470 of NC_090748.1, read as the reverse complement.
TTTAAGGCTCTGATTGACTCTAGTGGCCTCTGCCAAGACTTCCTCCACAAGATCCTCAGGGAAGAGATTTGAACCCCAGCAAGAGGACCGGATAAGTTTATTAGGCTCGTGCCTAATAGTCGCCTCAGCCAGGACGTGTTTGCGGCACCTACGTTTAGCAATAGCGAAGTCATATAGATCGTAATATAATGACTGCAAAGTAGCCTTATTGAGAGACTTAAAGATACTCTCAGTATCATAAGTTAAGGCTATCGACTCCATAGACGTGGCCAAGTTCAAAGTTCGGCCAACACGTAGGCGGGATTCATACTCCTGTTTAATGAGGGATTCCGGGAGACGGGGAAGCCGTTCACTAAACATAACTGAAGCACAGTCCGCTGTTAGCTTGCCAGAAGTAAAAGTGGTATGGACATTGTCCCAACACTCAATACCTGAAGGAAGAAGGAGGGAGATCGGATCCACCTCTCGGATGGGAGGCAAGGGCTTCTCCTCCAGAGCATATTGGAAAGCGAGCTCTGCTACCTTATTGACGCATGGAGTCACGGTGTTTTTGTCCATTAAGAACATTGTGAAGGAACTCTTATAAGGCGTCAACATGGTATTGGTGCAACCAATATCATTCAGGAACCTAGCCCAAACAGATTGGGCTTGTTCTTTTGGGAAGATGACAGTCTCTTTGGGGACCTTATCCAGCCGAACCAGAGCTTCCTCGGTAAGCCTGGCATAACCATGAAATGGAAATGCCAGACCAGGAGGAAAGAATTCAAAATCCTCTAGAGGACGAGTGCCAAGACCTTCCAATGTTAACATCCCGTCTGAGAATGGGGAATGAAGAGCCATGCGCCAAGGGTTATTCTTGGTAAACGGCGGGAGCTTAGAGGCATCCGGGATGAGAGAGCTTTGGACTCGCTCCGGAGCACCTTGCTCTAATGCCCCAAGTCTCTGACCGATGTTAGAGAACATCGTGTCCATCTTGGCCTGCATTTCCGACACAATCTTGGATTGCATCTCCGACACGATGCGAAGCATGGCTGATTCGGAAAGGCCCGGGCTAGGAGCAGAAGTGGCGGATTGTACTCCCGGGTCGTGAGACTTAGAGGAGGAGCCGGAAGCCTTAGATGACGGGTTTGTATTTGGCTTGGAACTATGGGAAGCCTTGTGGGGCTTACGAGCTTTAGGTAAAGTTCTAGATGTAGACTTATCTTTGGGGGGAACCGGGTGTGATCGATGAGACGAATCACGGTCCCCAGAAAAACCATGAAAAGAAGAGCGATCAGATGAAGAAGAAAGAGCGGGGCTGAGGATAGGAATCTCAGCGCCGGTAACACCTGCCTCACTTACCACCCTACCTGCATCCGGATCATCCAATAACATGGGTTCAACATCCAAGTTCATGGAAGCAACATTGTCTTCCAGATCTCCGGGGGCATCCAACGGATCTTGTTCTTGGTCGATGAATCCCGCTATGGTGGCATCAATGTGGGCAATGATGGGTGCCGCAACATGCCTAGCCACAGCGGCTGAAGACTTGGCATTAGGGTAGATCATGGCACAGTAGTCTTCAGATAGGACGTAAGGCTGTTTGGATTTCACGTTTCGGGCAAATCCCCCAACCCACACTTTCAGTGTGGCCCGAGCCGCCGTCTTCTGCTCCGGGGATGCCTGAAATAATAGTGGGAATTATAAAAAGGAAGATTCCCAGTGGTCCTTCAAGACCATAGAAATCTTACTAAATAGTGTATGTATACCAAAAAGGTAAAATAATTAGGAAGGCAACATAGCCAACGGGACTCACCGAATCAGATCCGAGGGTGGTGATGAGGTCAAAACAGACCATACAGTTATCAGGGTGCCAGACCACGATGTCCTCCAGCTGAACTCCGCAGAGGGCGTGAGACCGACATACGGTATGGCCACAAGGCTGATGAAGAACAGCCGCACAGGCCGTCGTCTGACAATGCACCATCTATAAAAAGAATAGTATATGAGAAACTGTAATTCTCTTAAGTAGGGGCGGGTCCGGAGGACCCGGGCCTAAACATAAGTCTAACTTAAGACTAGAGCTTAACTGTAATACTCTTAAGTAGGGGCGGGTCCGGAGGACCCGGGCCTAAACATAAGTCTAACTTAAGACTAGAGTATAGCTATCCATTCCGGTCGAGCCGGGAGCATAAAAAAGGATGCAACAAAGAATTAAGACACATGGTGTCTGATTTCCCGGAGCGAGGTTAAGCCCCGGGCCGGGAAATAAAAGTATATCCATAAACCAAAACATATAGGAACTCCGGGATAGTGATCTGTCATATATAATCATATATAATCATAGGAACTGTTATAAATTAAGAGGGGGGCGGAACTGTAGATAAGAACCGCCAACCGAACCCGGAGGGTTTCGTATAACATAATAAAAGTGTGATAGATGAATATAAAATAGGGTGCACCGGGATCCTAAATTACTGTCTGAATTTCAATCTACTGTATATATAACTACCATAGAAACAAATAAATATCACTTACTTCTGATTTGGCCTTTGACCTGCTGATCTGGAGTTTCTGTGATTGCTGCCATAGATACAGCAGAAAAATACCTCGGCAAAGCAAATGGCATGGTTGGGTGTTTTCAGTAGATTCTTCCCAGGAACATGTTTAGCATAGGCATTAATGGTTCTACTGCCTCTTTTGTATAGCTGGACAAAATTCCTTCGTTCATATTCTTGGATAGTTTGCTGTAAATGCTCAAAACTATCAAACGTTCCTCCTTTTCGAATAAACGATCCGTCTCCATTTGAAAATCTCATGCATCTGGTAGGCACTCGCAAGATTTGAAAGCGGGTCACGGTGACTCGCTTTCAAATCTTGGTACAAAGTTTGTGCGCATGCGAGGTAAATTACGCATGCGCAGCAAGTTCTGTACCCATAGTACCAGTTGTATTGACACGGAAGCTGCCGTACCAATAGTACTACAGTAGTTGTATTAACACGGAAGCTGCCATACCAATAGCCACTTGGTACTTAAAAATTCAATAATGATGCTAAGAAACTACCCTCCCCGTCCCAACTGTTTAAGTTTGAAAACTAGTGCCTCATGATTAACACGGTCAAAGGTAGCACTAAAATCAAGGTCAATCATACGAACTTCCTGACCACAATCAAAGAATTTCTGTACAGCATTGGAGATTGTAAGAAGGACATCACATTTTCCAAGGCCTTTATGAAAAACCAAATTGCAAACTAGGGAACAGATGATTACCTTCAGTTATGGAAATTGGGCTGTAATAAGTTGGACTTGAGCTACCACAAACACATTTACATAGAGGAGTAACATTACCCATTCGCCAACAAGTGCTAAAAGCTCCTCTTCTTGCTAACTTGCACAAAATAACAGATAAGGAAAGATACCATTTGGGGCTACACCTCCATAAGTATCAAGGTCCATCAAGAAAGCTTTAATTTCACAAGTTCGAAAAGGTAAACTAGGTAGTTTAGCCTCGGGAAAACAAGAATGAGGAAGATCAAGTTTCTCATCACTCTGTTTACTGTCAAACACATCAGACAAAAGGGTTGCCTTTTCTTTTGGACAGTGAGTGACAGAACCATCTGGTTTAAGTAAAGGAGGCCAAAGAGTGCAGATTTAAGGGTAGTCCACCACTTATGTTCCTGGGTTGTACCATAAAGTGTTTCTTTTATGGTTAAATTGTATTCCTTTTCAGTTGAAGCCTAAACTCTCTGAGGAAAAGCTCTAAGCTGAGTATAGTTATTCCAAGTCAGATTTGATCTGTTACCCTTCCAAAGATGACTGGTCTCCTGCTTCGGCAAATAAGCACGCCTACAATCATCATTGAACCAGGGTTTGTCCTTCACTCGGTATCTTAGCTCATGAGAAGGGATGCTAGATTCTCATTCAAAGGGACGATAGGATCAAACTACTATACAATTGTGACCAATTCAAGCCCAAAATATCTTACATGAGAGTGACACATCAGGGACTGGAAGCTCAGTCTTAATTACTAATGGAATTACGGCATGATTAGAATTTCCAACTGGAGAACTAACCTTATTTGTTATAACACCAGAGGAGTCAATGTATAATAAGTCCAACCAATCAGCAGACCGGTGAGTAGCTTCACATATGATTGCCTCACAGCCGAATTCAGAAGTATGGTCCAAAGCTCTTGAGTCATGGCGATCACTTGGAAAAACAGAATTTAACCACTCCCAATAGTGAGCGTTGAACCACCAACAAAGACAAAAGAGTTCTTTCTATCATCTTCTTGTATCTCAGACATAATGACAAGAAGACAATCAAAGATAGATTCATCCAAATCTGGATTCCGATAGATCAAACACAAATGGTAGTTGTTATGTCTGCCAAAATCTTTTATTACCTTAATCTCATGACATCCACATTCATAGCAAGACTTATGAAGAGGGTACTCAGTCATAATATACACTGCCATTCCTCTTGCCTTATGAATGGCATCCCATTTCTAAATTATTGGTATCTTAAAACCTGTAGCAAGGAGTTCAGTGTCTCATTTGAGAAACCAAAGTTTCTGAGCATAAAAGAATAGCATATTGTCTGGAGGCAATTGTACGGCCTTGAATATTGGCAAATAGTCCACAAGTATTGCATTACATTAGATGACATTAACAAATATATATATATATATATATATATATATATATATATATATATATATATATATATTTATATGTAGATAGAGATAGAGTAGGTTGGTGAGGTATATATAGTAGGTCGGTTAGGGAAAATGGCACCCACTGGGTCCTTTGAGTGGCCAGATAGTACTTCATTAGACCCCTTTCTGGTTATGGCTAATTTTTCCTTTGCCTACACATACACCAAATAGTCTGGCATTATTCTTTATACACACTCCTTTTTCATCATACACCTCACAACACTAGACTAGCCAAACCATTCTTCTTTACCAAAGGATTTAACTACTGCATTGTAATTTTTCTGTGGATACTTTCCACTTGTACTGTAAGGATAGAAGAGACTCCTTAGCTATGGTAAGTAGCTCTTTAAAGGTCTTAAAGGTTGCTCATGAATGGCAGAGGCAAGTGACGGTGACATTGCCCTATCAAACAGAACAGTGCCTTCTAGGAGAAGGGCACTCCAAAATTCAAACTCAAACAAGTGTACTTTTGGCACCAACAAAGTATCGTTCTTATGGCACCACATCACTCCAGAGAAATTGGTTGGGTTTTTTAGATTGATAAGCATGTAGAAGGTCATTTTACACTCAAGAGCATGCTCGCACTCCGTAAATCTGCAATTTGACCAGTAAATACCACCATTTTGAATGACGGTAACAGTAACTAGTAAGGTAACATCAGTTGCCCACTAAGAAGGACAAGTGTTTTTTGTGAGGTGGGATTTAAGGCTAGTTACCAACCTCTTGGGTACCCAAGCACTTGAATAATGAGTCACATACTACCACTATTACTGTACTGAATTAGTTTACAGAGGAAGATTTTCTTCCAAAGCTCATGCCATAACATTTTCATTGTGAATCATGCACCCTGCTACATATATAACCCGTCTGATAATCCAGATAAGCTTCAGGTAGGAGGCATAGTCTAACTAGATTACTATTGCTGTAAACCCAAAGAAGAAAAATGGGGAATGGGGGATAAGTTATATGAAGTGGTAAGGAAAATAGAAGGAATAGATGGGGGGGGGGGGCATGAATTACTGTAGGGATCCCAGTCATCTGCTGCACATAGGACACAGCAACCCACCTAGCTCCAGTATATACCAGTCAGCTCAAGCCCTACCCTATACTGCTTAACATTATGAAAGTTCAATTACTGTGAGAAAAACTGTACAGTACCAAGGACATCAACACTGGAGATCACGACCTAATGTTGAAATAGGAGCACAGTCACTGAATAACAGGTATATAGCAGAGGTCTTTACTGATGCTTACAGTTTGGTAACAATAATGTCATTGCATTATGTACCAGAGCTCTCCCTTGGGAGGCTTGCATGAACTTATGTAGTGTCTGGTGTTGTATTATGGCTATTGTTAGCTACTAAACCTGAGTTGTCATTTTTAGAAAAAAAGTCCTAAAGATATAGTCTAAAACGAGCACCTTCCCGAGGCGTGTGCGTAAACTATAACCACGTAAACTTTAACCAAGGCAAGAACGTTATTCTTCGTTCGACCAAATTGGACTTGCTAGCAAAAAAATACCATAGTAAAAACAATAATAAAATAATAATAATAAAAATGGTCATAAAACGTAAGTGATATAACCTAGATGACAGAGTACCAGATGGGCAATTTTAACTTGAAAAACTATCGAAGCGAACAAGGCCAAAATGGCTGCCGTCACCGAGGAAGGCCAAGCCGCTTCCAAAATTAAAATCCACATTACTGGAAAGAGAACAAATGCCCGGTAATGAGAAAAACTGTCAAAACAAACTATGGTACTTAACATTGGTAAAGGTGAAGTAGCAGCGTCAGTCATGATGAATTAACGACAAACACTTGAAAACACCGAAAGCACAAAAACAATTACGACTAAGCGGGCAAGTCCAAAACAGAAGGATGACCTAGCGGGCGCTCGTGTGGGTGACGGTGGCATGGTCCAAGTGTGGTTTCTGGGGTCTTTGTTACGGCCCTTCCCTTTGATGAAGGAGTTATCTAAATGGAAGACAGCCTGTGAATAGTGGTTTTCACACGCCCCTGATGTATACACGACACTCACGAGGTGCTTGCGCGAGGGTAGTAACCTTTGCATTCCATGCTTTTATCTTTCTCTGGTATATTTGGAAGAATTATATCAGAAAAAGTGTAAAGAAGGACTTTTTCACCGGCCGTCAGAGGTCTCTCCCCAGAAATAGATTTTTCCTTCGTCAAAATCCCTTTTTGGAGAGGAAAATATAAATTTTTTTTCCTTTATAACCTGTGTGGTATACATATTCCACGTGATTCAAATGCAATAGTAGTATAGGGAACAGTCAGAGAATTGTTTTTATTTTTTTTTCATAATATCACATTTTATTGCACTTTGGACAGTTGTTGTCAGTGCTCTAATCCCCATAATAGCTCTTGAGTAAATTTGTCAGAAGACAATCAGCACTTGGTGGAAAAGATAAGTAAAGCACTTTTAAAAGGGTTCACAAGAAACATTTATGTATTGTCAGTTGCTATACATCTTGAGCTAGAGTTGTCTTTGCTTACCTTGGAATAACAGACTTATTATTGATGACCTACTTAACAGCACCTTCCATGGTACATAGTCTTTAGTACCATTACCATTAAAAGCCACAACTCCCCAACATCCTCATATAACCAAGTTTGATGGGGCATAAGAAGCTTGTAGAAGCCTTGCCACTAATATTCCAAGAATAATAGTGGTGGTCACCATAAAACTGCTTCAAGGCTTGCAGTGTGACCAGGCCCACTGTTGTCGACTTCCATTGTCACAAAAGCACTTCTCGGTTTCCTGGGAAAGTTACCACATTATACAGTCAATGGATTTATATCCTTAAGGTAAACATTTCCAGTGAGGTACTTCCTTAGAGAAGCCACCCAAGTGATGCACTACATCATAGTGCATCACTTGAGTTCAGGAGCAAGAATTACATAGGTTAACCATCTCGGTTAGTGTTTTCAATGGTATACTGTTTCCAAAATGAAGTGCACCTTTTAGATGGCTGATTCTGTCCCTATTGACATTACTAAACTGTCCACTTCTAGTGCCTCAAAGCCACAGATTATTCCTGAATGCCAAGATTCTCTGTACAGTATATTTACTTAACAATTATTGCTCTCAACAGACTCAAATTTCTGTATTATTAAACCCATAAAAAACATCCAGTTATGCTAATATGATCAAGAGGCTTTGCATGCTTGATTTCCTAGTCAGTGTCACTGGACTATATTATCATTTATTAGGATAGTGAATTCTAGACTTATTACATGGTATATAGCTTTTGAATAAATTCCAATATCAAGACAGAGATATTTTGGGCTTTATGAAGAGGGAAAGCACCTAGCCTATGGTCTACCAAAATCAGTGGTACCACCTCCCTCCAGGTGTTAGAAAGATCAAGGGGGACATTGAAGGAAAAGGAGGTGTTAGGGGCCAGCAGATTATCATTGGAACCAAGAAATATTTTTTATTTTCCTTTTTACAAAACCTGTTTGACAAAATCTAATCAAATTTATCATTTCATAATCAGGCAATAAATATAATTTTACTTGTTTCTGGTGTGCTCTGTCAGTTATTTCCTTGTTTTTGCAAGTAGTAGATGGAAAGTATAAAACCACTTTAATCAGCATTTTTATTTCAAAAAAATTGTCAGGTCACCATGCACCTGTATTTACAGTAATCAGAATGAGCAATAATGCATTCCTTGAAACACAATTCTTATAATGACCCATACAGTAGTTTCATTTTAATTTCAAATTTACGTATAAGAGATAATACTTCTATGAAAAAATGCAAATATATGTTGACCTTAATCTAGCAGAGATGTTATGCAATAAGCCCTTTCACAATAACACAGCCATTCAATTGTAATTTAAAATTTTCTTAGTCTTGCATAGGTGTAAGCAACTGATGATTTGCTCTTCACTATCAAACTCAACGTAACTTATATGAATGAAAAGAGCATATAAATGGCATAAAACTAGGGAAAGCAAACTATAATAGATATCTGCTTCATCCATTAGGGGATTTACATGTAAACAGTAAAGTGGTTTTGCAGGTGTTGATTGAAAAAGGTAAATAAAGTAATATCCCAAACCGTAATGCTACTTGCAGACAGTACAAGAATGTTATTAGTCCAGTTTCCTGGACTGAGAGCCACATATAATTCAGTTTTAGTGAATTCAAATGATAAAAACAATTTATAAAGTTATGAAGTAAACAGGAATGAGATTGAATAAAAGAGAAGGAAAAGAATGAATGATCATGGAACCATTATACATATCTCAAAATACTGAACAAACACAAGATAAGAAAATCTGTCTAAACCTCGTGAATTCATACAGGCATCAACAGAGCTACAGATTGAAGTCTATCCTTTAAAAATAATTAAAAAGATATAGATGCATTGATACTCAAAATCTTTGATGATTCATTCAAAATAATATTAGTTTACAAATAATTGCATAAGATCAGATTAAGTAATTTCATGGAATTTACATAGAAAATTCTTTCAGTTAACAAAGTAATAGTAGTTGGGAAAAAATATGCATAATTTCTACCAGTCATGCACATTATGGTACAAGTTCATTCCCTGACCCATAGCTTTTACTGGAAATAACAAAACTTCATGAAAATCAAATGAAGTTTCCAAGACTCAGTACTCCCTTTCTTCAAGAAGTCCATGAATAAAATGTTTTAAGTAATGCAAATTTAATAACCAATGAAATGTATGCTGTCTCAAAATTCACCGAAGTGAGCAATTGTTGATTAAAGCTCAGCATGTAGTTTGGTCGTAATTAAAATAAATAAGTTGCATTCCTTATCCAAGTATTTTATGTATGCAAAAATAATATTATTAATACTAATATTGTAAATATGAGCACAGAGTAAACGTTTTTAACTCAAATGCATCTGCCCCCTCCCAGACAATTATAAATAAATTATATTTATTTAATAAATTTCAGTCACTTGGAATTCAATAACAGGACAAATTGAAAATGTTAAGGATTTTGCCAAATTTCATTTTAGGATTTATTTTGACAACATTTGTTTGTTGGTAACTGGACAATCATATTTCTGTATTCCAGTATTCATTATGAGTATGATACAGGAAATAGCTATGGTTCAAATTTGAGTAATCATTTGTAATACAGGATAATGTAACTTCATTGTGGTGTTGTTATTGGAATGAACAGTCCAAAAGTGGATTCGATGCGTCTGTTTATGATGGCTAGATTCATCACTAAAGCCTACAATTTAAGAAAGATATTAAGTTTGAAAAATTAATTACAGGATATGATCATAGGAGCATAGTGGTTGTAGCTGTGGTGGCTTTATGAGCATCTACATTTCCTTTAATATCTGATTGAACTTGAATCTTAAAATATTTCAGCCAAATAAACGTGTAACTATTCATTGAAAACTTGAGATTATGAACTTTGTAAAAACATGGTTCAAATACTATTAAGTATTGTTGCTACTTCTTTATTCATGTTAATACATATGCAAACTACAGTTCATGTAGCATCTTAAAAAGGAAGGTTCGATAGACTAACAATTTTGATGAGAATCAAACCAATGAATTTTAAGTACTGTACTGACATTTATATAAAATATCTAAAGGGTTAAGCTTGTGTTTAGCTCATATGATATCACCAGCTGAATTGGGTAATATATCAAGCCATCCTTATTTATATTGAAAATAACATAAATATATGTTAATGGATCAACTCGGTGAAAACTTTATTTTACACTAGGTAGAATATTCTGAAAAAAATACTTTTTAGGAAAGAGAGCAAGACTTTTTACGGAGGCTTAACAGTAAAAAAGTGTGCTCATGACAAATAAAATGTATCACTAGTTTTAAGTCACTCTGCCAAATAATTCCAGAGACCTGAAGCTTGGAAGTGGACCAAGATAATTATAGCATCCTCTTAAAGGTCCTACATAAACGACATCACCTAACAAAAACACCAGGAAGAATAGCAATAAAACCATTTCTTAGCCATAAAATCCAGCTTGATTTAGACACCCATCAATTTCATGAGAGGCCTGTTGTAAGATACCATAAATGTACATGCTCTCCTCACTGAATTATGTAACATTAGATCTCGTGTCTTTAGTTCAAGCTGCTGAATGAAATTTCTTATAGTTGTACTAAAGAGTTTGTTTTTATACCTTGCAAGTGCTTTGAGTACACTCCTGCATTTGTGTTATGTATCAAACTCTGCTATCTACAAAGTTTGGAATATGCATAATCAACCAAAAACAGCTAGTCGTACATTTGTATACGATTCCCATTGTATCCAAAAACCTACCAAGAGTCTGGTAATCTGTCTAAATAGCTAGCAACCATGTTTCCATTTACATTTTTAACATCATCATCATGATTTTAAATAAGCAAACAATCACAATAAGAAGCCTAAAGGGCCATGAACTTAACAAGTAAACATTCACAAAATAAAACATGAGAATTCAGAAAAAATGGAGAGAAGGAGAGAATAGCAAAACAATAGATACTGTAAGAAATGGTAAAATAATAAATAAAAGCCAACAAACACATATATGCAATAAATACATGATGTAGATGACCAGCAATAGAAGGAATTTTGCAGAGCACTTATACAATATTACAGCCTCGCCTTCATTTTTTTTTCATCAGCATATGTATCAATGCCTATAAAACCGTTCTCGTTTTGCAGTAACACAAAAGACCTTTGTAACTGGGCAGTATGACAATATGCCATTGCAATGGAATGTGAATGGAAATGCTCTGCAAAGCAAATAGCATACATAAACTCTAAAGGCACAGATACTAAAAGCAATAGCAGATGCTCCACATTCAAATAGTTGGTAAAAGAGGAGCAAAACTGAACTTATTCTGTCAAAGGTCTGAATTATAATTTCCACCTTTGGAATAGAGAAAACCATCGCTTGAAGTATATCTTTAACGATGTCAGAAAGCAGGCAACATTTTCACAAAACATTTGCTCAGTAAGTGGTAAAACAAAATCTAAAGCATGTGGCAGTAATACCATGACCTCTACATATGTAGGAAGCTTAGGGGGCAATACTAGCTTCTGACTGTATTAGATGAAATGTTTTCAAGTCCTTTGAAAAAGAAACTTTGGAATCGAAGATAATGCTAAGAATTAATTATCAAATATTCAGATTAGGAAATCCCGTTTGGAGGTTAAGGGGACTACTAATAAAAGAAATCCTACTGTACTTGGTAATGCCTCATCAAACTTACTTGTGACAGTAAGAAATTGACTTTAGGATATTAAATAACCCTAAAACTTGCCATCACAGTAGTAGAGTACAGTACTGTAATTGCAATAACTTGTGACTTCTGCAAGATGTCATCTTCTGTAGTGTCCGTAACAAGCCTCTCATGCATTGGTGAAGAAAGGTTTATAGGATACCAATTAGAAACTACAGAAATTTTGCATTATGTCTCCAAATGAAATGCTCTCTGTAATATTTATTATACATAGCTTGTGACATTCCTGAAACAGCCATATCATTAGTTGCTAATTGTTTAGCATCTGTTATAGTCTGGTAACTTTGCATTAATCCCAAATTCCTGTGATTGCTACTAAATCTCCATGATATACAGGGTAGTTTTCTGCCTTTATATATAAAATAGTAATTTCTAATTCCTTGTTAATTAGCCATAACATAATCATCTGAAAGGTTTGCGTGAAATCAGTAAAGTTCTTCTGTTAAAATTGATTATGGAAGAAACTGTTTCCATCCACAACAGGTCTGCTGAACAAATCTAGTATCTTACAAGGACCTCATTAATCATTGGTTAACATTTTTCTGTTATGTAGATGATAAACATCAGGTTGTAAAACCCTGAAGAAAAAATTACTACTTTCTTAACACCCGTGTTTTGCAATATGTTATGCATAGCTATTCAAAGCAATAGAATTTCTTGTCCCTAACTGATACGTACGTATGTAATGGCATTTCATTAGAATTAAAACAATGAAGATCTGAGAGAAATGTTAACACGTGAATAAGGCTTTACTCTACCCTAAACTGTCCTTCATTAGCTACTGTAGTCTTCCTTATCTAAGACTAATTTTGGTTTTGAAAAATAGACATGAAACCATGTGACCTTACCTATTTCCCTAAGATACAAATAAATAGTTCATTTAATACCTAAAAGTTCCATATTTGATGGTAAATTAATGAGGTAGTCCTCTATTCTTTAAACTCTTATCAGTGGCTAGGATACATACATAAGTGTTTCATTTTATTTAGTAACACCTTCTGATTACTTGAATTGAAAAAAGAAATATTTATAAGTTATTCTCACAGCAGTAGACTATATCTTTACTATTTTTGGGCCACAATGCAAATGAGCTTTCGACAATTGAGGAAATAAAGTGAGGAATATTATAGTTCACTCTTATCCCCATAGACACCTCTTAGTTATTAGAATACATCATTTAAAAGTCAGTTTGCAATTCTAATCAGGTTGTCTTGCATAGTGGAAACATTTGAGAATTATATAAAACCACTGTATGGACTTCATTATGGTCATAACAATATTAAATAAATATTTTATATAACTAATCATCATGAAGAGAACAGGCTTGTTTACCAAGATGCAGCAACATGACACACAAAAATTTCATCCAGTTACCTTAGTCCTTTTTTCAGTTTGAAAAATATACAGTATTTTCTCTTCATGAAAAGGTACTGGTACAGTTACTCTACACAGCACTTTACAGCAATATCCAATTGCAAAAATAAAATATGAAATTTTTACCAATATCCACCACCGAATAATTTATATACACACTTGATATTAAAGGCCACATTGCAAGTATTAGTACAATGTAAACAAAACTAATGATCACAGTAATTGAAAGTAAATTCTACAGTTGACATTAATGCCACTATTAGTTAATCAAAATAGAACTGCATCTACATCAGTAATATTATTTTGAATGTAAAAGAAGTGTTAGTAAGCAAATACAGTAGTCTCTAAATTATCTTAATGTATCACAAACCCTTATGTTATAATGTTTTAAGTACAGATCAAGATTTGCTGGAAGTACATAGAAAATAGTTCTTTTTACAGAATGGTAAAACATATTAAGTACATTATACACTTTTCCCTCCAACAGACATTTTAATAAAAAAGATGTGATTTGTTCCTACTTTTCCAAAGTGTACAGGCACAGTTATAAGGCAGGATGTCATGTGGTCTGCTTTTATATGTAAGGAATCAACTTGGTGTTGGACAGATTTTCCAAAAATACTTCAGAGTACTCGGGGTCTAGATATGCTAAAGAGAAGAAAATCTTCCAAGGTTTTCTTACTTACAGTGCAAAACCTAGCTTCACCAGAGGTATATTTGTCAGTTACGTAATACCATCACATTCGATAGGAATTTGCTGGCCCATGCAAAAACTGCATCCTGCAATTTTTCTCTCTCAAATACAACAAGTGAGTACTTCAGAGTGAGTCTAAGATAACCTCACAAAGATGTGAAACTTTTTTTTCTTTTTTTTGCATTGAAATTGATCAAATGAAATGGGAGAATATAGTTATGATGAAATCAAAGCACGATGATTATTTGTTACATCTTGGGTAGGTCATTCAAGTAAAACTAATTTTTCAGAGGCAGTAGCTCCTGAATTATAGTTAGACAAATAATAATGTGGAAGTTTAGTCTGTACCTTCAGTGTTGTTATTTTATACTTTAGTAAGTGTACAAAGATTTATATTTTCAAAAGTAACTTCTATACTGTATTGGATTGGTACCTTTGAAAAGCATCTCCTAGTAAAACATCTTGCCATTAACTTTGAAAAAAAAAAACTAATAATGAAGACACTCCGAAAAGGTGTCAATCTAATTTGGCAATAATACAGGTAATAATTACTTGATGCAAAAATGATTGTAAACAATACCAGCTTACAGAAGTTGAAGCATAATTATATGATAACTATTGTAAAAATCTAATTACAACACATATTTACACAAACTGGGAAAACTGACAAGTCCTGTATATTAAAACAAAATTATATACTGTACAGTACATCAATTCTATATGGCACAGCTTTATCCAAAAACTAGTTTCAAGTATCTTTCTTTCAGAGAGTTAGCATGTGACAACTGTAGGAATACTAATTTAAATGTAAATCATTGTTATCATGTACAGTAGTAAACTATTGCCTTCCATTTTGAGGTCAGAAGCATAATAAGTAGTATCTGATCAAAGAAGAGATATTGTGCGAGCTTATGGACAGCCTAAGATAATTATGTACAGTAATAATGAATGAGTTGAAAATTTTGGCTTTTGGCTAAATCTCATAAGAAAAAAGGGTTTCAAATATGATTAAATAATTTCCTTAGAATAGGAACTCAGTTTAGTCATTTTTATCTGAATTAAAAAATACTGAAGAAGTTCTTTTCATTACAAAACATTTCACTGTGTTATTAAGGGCAAATCTTGAAGTAAAATAAATTTAAAATGTCTGAATTTTGGACTACTTTCCCGAGAACCATGTTTCAGATATGTGTGTAAAAAAAAAAAAAAAAAAAAAAAACCTAGGAACTGGTACAGTATTGTTAACAAAGGGAAAGGTTATCCTATCAGTGTACTATTGAAAATGGAAAAGATAAATGTTTAACAAAAGATTATTGCCAGTTTATCTTCACTAAGGTATGAGGGTAAATAAATCTTAAATGACATAAAAAATGTAACTATTGTTAAGTTTTCAATATTAAAATTAGCCGGTGATTATATAAGCTGCAGCTCTGCTGCTTATATAATCACCGGGTAAGTATATTCAAAAATTTATTTTATTATAAAAATAACATATTTACAAAAACACAAATTTCTTAAATTTGCTATAGAATATTAAAATTGAGGGTGAACAGATGGATACATACCATCAAAATGTAAACACCTAATACAATAATTAAAAGCTAGTACAAGTTGAATGGTAAACAATTGGTAAAATTAAGATCATTGGTATTGTGACATAACAATTAAAACATTCAAAAGGCACTGAAAAGAACATTAAGAATGTCATCACTGTATGATAATACAAAATCAGACAAATGTTTATAGAAAATTGTTTAGGCTACTAGCAATTCTTTCTATCTCAAATATTTACCGTTTAATGGTTTGTTAAACAATATGGTCAGTATTTTTTTAGACTATTAAAGCAAGTACATCTAAAATTCAAAATTTTTTCATATATAGCACTGAAAGTAAAAACCATCGGATTTTTAACAGATAAATTTGTAATGTCTCTTATCCAACATTAGGAGACAGACAAAGGTAACAGTGTCAGACACCCCAAACTTCATTGTGTCGAGATATGCATTCCTCACATCCAGCTTTATAGAGTAGTAATGCCTGACTTACAAACCACTCGGGTGATGGTGCTATGAGTTCATATAATGTTGTCCTGTATATGTGTCCCAAATTTTATTCGTTTCAGCATTTGATTTTGGTTTAGTTTCATAGGTCATTAACCTTTTAGTTGTCCAACTGTAACTTGAATTTGCCCTATTTTTCCCATTTCATTTAAGAACAAATTCTTCTACAGACCCCAATGTAAGTCTAAGGATGCGACCAAGTAGATGATAATTCGGCTGGTGTAGGCAGGACCCGGATGAGCTTGAATTTAAAAATCATTCATTCGTATGAGATCATGCAGACTGAGAGCTGCAGGAACAATTTCAATCGAATAAATACATTTTATATTTTGAAGCTACAGTCCACTCCTGCCTGTGCCAGCCAAATTGATTCATCATTCGAAAAATGGTTTTGGAACTAGTATGTTCGATCTCTAAGGTACCACTATGCGCTACAGTACATTTACATGAAAGATATGAGTTGTATGGAATAAATAAACCTCCATGAAGTAGGTAGCCAAAGAATCATAAAAAATATCAGCCTGCCAAAGACTTCATTAAACTTAAAGATAAAAGACATTTAAAAAAATTCTGTCGTCCACTCTTTGCCAATCACAACAAACATCGTTCATACAACTCATAACCTACCTTCAGTATGAGGATAACCACAAGAACATTCTACTCACAAATAAAGGAAAAAATGTACACCAGAATATTGAAATGCAATCTTTTTGAGTAACATAATGAATGAGCAATTTTGAAAAGAGATTTTTGGGGCCCATACAAATCCACCCAAAATTTCCCAAATACATTTAAGGTGTTAGCTCTCATCTAAAGACACAGACAAGAAGGATCCAGCTTGGGCATTTGCACATTCAGACTCCCAAGTCCCTCTGATTGGCAGACAATGGTCATTCAAGTTGTTATATAACAAATATGTAAGCTATGGTAGTTACCAAAACAATTGCTTTTGTTTTTGGAAAATTTTACATTTGGTTTGGCACCAAAAGTCCATCACTACTTATGGTCCTGAATAGCCATTTTGATGAGAAGAATCTTGCTCCTCAGAAACTGACTACCAGAAACTTTGAGCTAACAAGCCACTGAATGAATGTGTATCTAAGAGTCTAGGAATTCGAGGAATAACAAGAGATCATGAAATAAAGTAATACCAGAAGAAGGTATAACAGCTGCACCAGTACAATGCCCTAAAGATCCTGCTGTGCTTAGTCTCTCAGTCTGTGCTGAGTGGTTCCAAAGTTTGGAGAGTTGAGACAGAAACTATAGGGTTAGATAAACAGAAGCTAACAAAGAGCACCTGTTAATTTAAGCTTCTCACCCAGAGAAAGAAAAGTGCTTGCATCATTAGAAATAGAGGGGCTGGTATATCGGTGAAAGTTATAGTATATTGCAAGCATCAAATATAGGTTATATTGTACCTACTACCCACATATCAATATAGAGTACGGTAGTTTTTCAGATGTACAAGGGGTTTAAAATTCTTGATAAGTCAAAACAATCACTGAATATTGAAATGAAGGAGAAGTAGAATTAGACTGGAAAAAATCATGAAATGGGAAAATTACCTAAGAAAAAGATTGAATTAGTCAAAGCTCTCACTAGCAAAGCCAGAATGTGTTTAATCTGACCGACAGCACTTGGAACAACCGTTTCAACTTAAAAATCTGGATGAGCAGACAGCTGTCCTGAATTCATTTTGCCTTAAGCAGGTCTGTAAAGATACTGACAATACCCCAGGCTGTTGTAAAGTGAGTTTTTCGTGCCAAAACTAAATAAAACATTAACCAAACAATACAATGATAATAACATGGAAAAGCATATTCTGAGAGTAAAACATGCAATTGAAAATAGATACATTTTTATGTTAATAGCTCAATACACATTGGAAGTTTGCAGTGGTCCCCTCACCAACTTGTCTGTCATCCTATGATGGAAATCAAGCTATCAATTAGTGATATAAACAGACTTTACAAACCATTATATTGGGTAGAATCAACATGGACAAAGCAAAGATCTGTACCTGAATATAAAATAGAATGTAAATAAATAAACAAAAATGGTTTGAATAAACAACTGTCAATCCCTTAAACAATTACAAAAGTAATAGAACACTATAAATAAAACTGTACAGCATTCTAAATTTCATCGACAGATCATGAATGCAGTTAGAATTCCTGAAACTACAAATGTCATTTGGAAAATGTAAACCCAGAAAGAAAACTAAGTAAAATCATAACCTGAACATATTTTTAAAAAATGATCAATGGGTACTAGGGGTTGTTGTCTGAACTTCTATACCTTTTCTTCCAACCTGACCCTTATAGATAAGGTACTCCAAGTGAGCCAAAACACGAAACATTTCTTGTGCTCCTTCTTGGTATTGGATGTGCTTCCTTAAAGTTGCGAGGGCAGATTCAACATCCTCTAAGGAAGGGCCAGTTTCCTCTTGACCTCCTTTTTCATTTTCATCCTCATCTTCCTCATCATCATATTTCATATCATCATCTTTATCAGCTCCTGTAACAATGGCTAGTATATCGTCATCATTATTGAGGTTACAAACTTGAACATCATCATCAAAATGAATATAATCTTCAAATGTTATTTCAGGAATACCAAGACCAAGAGTTTGTAAGCGGTGAAAAAGCGTAAGGTTCTCAGCACCCATTGACTGTTCTTGGGGAGGTGGATGGGTATTCCAATATTTGGTTATGCCTGCACGTGTGAAACTTCCACTGATATTCACATCACTTATACTATGCCATGCAGCTGCCAGTTGATGAAGGCAATTCAGGAGTGTCAACTTGACATTCAATCGTCTTACTCTTTTGTTATCACAAGGACCTTCCCTCTGAAGCTGATTGATAAGAGTTTCCATGAGCCCACGGCGATAATTTCGCTTGAAAGCCATTACAACACCATGTTTTAAGGGTCCATGGAACCCCTGGGGAGTTAGTACTAGTTTCACAGCACGAAGGCCTAGAGGAGCTTTAGTATGCACAGGAAGAGATGAAGCAATGATTACTACACGTCTTCCTTGTTGTACAAACCAAGAGTCTACATCTTGTAACCAAGCACTAAAACTATCACTGTTCATCCAAGCCTTTTGATTAGAAATATACTGTACAGGTAAGCTTTTAACATGTCGGAAACTAGATGGTTTAGAATGCTTACCTACTACAAGAAGAGGAAACTTTTCAACTCCAGACATATTTCCACATAATAAAACTGTCAGTCTTTGTCTACTTCGAACTCCTCCAGCACAATGTTCGCCAGCTAAAGAAGGTGCCTCACTTGGTAATACACGATAAAAGAAGCCCACTTCTTCAACAGCAAATATGTCACCAGCCTCAAATTCTAATAAAAGTTGAGGTAGTATAGAGGACTGCCATTCACTTGACTTTACCTCTGCAGAATTACTAACTTCTTTTTCTTGTGTTCTTCTAGATGATGGAGCACGACCAAAGACAATATTTTTCCTTTTCTTAAAACGATCTAACCAACCATGTGTAGCTTTAAAATCAGCGTGACCAAGTTTGCTAGCAAAAGCTAATGCCTTTGAACAAAGAATAGGACCTGATACAGGTACTCCTGAGGCTATAGCTTGCCTGTACCATGAATAAAGTGCAGCTTCAATATCTTCTCGTTTCGGGCCTTTTAAACGCTTACTATCAGGATGAAACATCCCTTTTTTCCAGCACTGCAAGTAACTGTTTGCTTTTTTCATTATAGATTTTATAGTGGAACGATTAACCATATATTCCTCGGCCATGTCTGATTGCTTTTCTCCACTATTAATGCGCTTGATTATTTCAATTTTCACTTCAAGAGACAAACCATTCCTTCGTTTATTCACACTGTTTTGATGTTCAAGTTGGTGGTCTTGCCAAGCTTGAGAAGAAGGGAAATTAGTGTCACACAAATTACAGTTCCATACTAAACCACCACCTTCAGGGTCTTCAATAGGAGATGGAACTTCTAAAACTGTTCTGGGGTCTTTGAACTCTGAATTGTCTTCCACACCTTGACATGCACCTTCCTTCTCATAATTTTCATTTTTTCTTTTCTTGCTGTTTACTTCCTGCGACTCCTTTTTCTTTTTCATTGAATTTCCTCCCACATCACTTAGGGTTACTATTGGTGTTGGTTCTACTCGTTCTGGAGTAACTGGTGGTTGATAATGAGACTCCGGTTGAGTAGGGGTTGATATAATATTATTTGGATTTGCATATTGCATATCAATTGTAACATATTGAGTCCTGCCATAATGTGGGGTTCGATCTGTAATGTATTGAATATTAGGGGGAGGAGGTGGTGGAGCATGAGCATGTGCAGGAGGAGCAGGTTGATGATGGGCTGTGGGAGGAGGCCGTGGTACTTGTTCAAAAGTAGGACGCGGGTGTGTATCACTACGAGCATACTGACGCTGAAAATGTTCAGTAGGAAACTGATGAGGTAACACTGGACCACTAACTGATAGGGGAGGCTGATGGACTGCTACAAGGGAATCTGAATAACCCATAGTTGCTGCTGCAGCTGCTAACCGCTCAAGCTCAGTGCAACTGCCACTGTTTAGACGATGTAAGTCATCCATGTTGTTTTCTCATCGGGATGGAAACACTTGAGCACTACCATACAGGAACAGAGTATCTGAAACATACAATACATATATGATGAAAACTATACAGCACATACATACATACATATATATATATATATATATATATATATATATATATATATATATATATATATATATATATATATATATATATATCAAATGCATAATTGTAATTTTCAAACAAAAACTTTAACTTTAAATGATAATACAATGTAATATAAGCAGTCACAACTGAACAACAAAAAGAAAATTCACTTATATATATATGTGTGTATATATATATATATATATATATGTATATATATATATATATATATATATATATATATATATATATATATATATATATATATATATATATATATATATGCACCAATTGGCCCTCCTTATCCTTGGTAATTGTGTTCCATCTCTTTCCACTGATAAGGAAATCCGTAGATATCAGTAGACACTAAACCTCATGTGTTATAAAAAAAAATTGTGTGTAGTATTTGTATATTAGCGTCATATAAAATAAAAACACTGCATATATATGTCTTAGGCATGGACATTGACTCGGTTCGTGCTAGACTGCTTCTGTCGTGAGACAGATTACAGCACCTCCAGCAGGCTGCAGCATAGTTCCTTAGGAAGAATTTTCTTCAGGGCCATCTTTGGCAGAAACTCCTGTGACATCTTGCCTCTCTGTAGAAATTGGTGCCCTTTGGGGAAATGCACCTCTGGTCCATTCAATGGCCACTAAAATCTCGGTAATCAGACCCTCCATCCGCTCTCCTGAGAGGCCCTAGATATGTCAAATTAGATCTTGCTTGATCAGTCAAGGAGGAGAATCTGCTACCACTTCAGCTTTATCCACCAGATTTCGTATTGTTCTCAGATTTACATACACAGCAAGTTTCTGGCCTGTGGACACAGGGATGCAGGGCATTCCACATAAGTTATCTAGAACTGAAAGTGGTGTATATAGCGTTACTCCACTTCACAGATGCCATCAAAGATCACTCTGTAGTGTTGATGAGTGACAACACAACTGAGGTGACTTTTGTCAACAAGCAAGGAGGCTCTGTCTCACCTTTGCCACTTGGCGGTAGTGATGCATCATTGGACACAAGTGAATGCCATTCGCCTCTCAGCCCACTTCATCCCAAGGAAAAGGAGTGTGAAAGCAGGCAATCTAAGTCAACTAGGGACGTCAGTTGGTTCAGAATGATTTTGAATCTTCAAATGGGAGGGAACTCCTGACTTTGTGGGGTTCCCCCTATTCTTACAATAATATGACTAAATAACTACTGTAAGCATTTCTGAGCGATTTGGAAACAGACGCCGGCGCCGACCACGCGCCAGCCACAGGCAATAAAAAGCATACACATCGAATAGTAATGGGGTGGAAACGCAAAATTCTCCAACGCACAAGAAAAATGTACTCAACTTAGTCGATGAGGAAGAAGCCAAAGCATCCATGATCACAAAATCACTCAAAAAGCTATGAAAACAGACAGAAATAACTCTAAGCAACCGTCAAGATGGTGTCTGCAAAAAGAAATGGTTTTATATGAAACGTATTAGTTGTAGCACACTAGGATCAGGAGTTGTATCGGCTCTCTCGCCCACGTATCCAATCCTATCCCATATCCTTCGAGACCGAGTAGTGGCCAAGTACAGACACTGCCGGCAGAGTCAGATGTGACAGTGAATCAATGGCTGTTGGACCACAAGCCTAGCCTGTATCTTGCCGGCAAGGATAGTAGCCGGCAGCCGCCAGATAGATTAGTAGTTGGCGGCACTAGCCAATAGAGAGAGAGAAAGCAAGGAGTGAAGGGTGATGAATGGGTGGTGGCACTAGCCACTGTATCACTACCTTCCTCCTGAATGAGGGTTGTAATGGAAGGGGAGAACATATCATGATCAAGCTTCCACCCATCCGCAGCTATGCCGGTATCAGTCGGACAAAGTCAGCGGATGGCAGCCCAAGGGAAGACTGGAGAACACTCTAAGGCAAATGGGTCTCCTGCCGGCAGCTAGACCTGCCGAAACAGCTATCCCAGAACATCATGTCCTATAGGAAAGCTGAATGACTAGGCCATACAGACAGAAGACCGAGCCGGCCCTACAACCCGCCAGCAATCGGTGAGATTGTAGGACCGCGGACAAAGAGATGTGATGGCTAGGCCATCACCAAGGGACAGAATGGGACGGAAAAGGGTCCTGTATAAGGTGTGCGAGGAGCCGGCGGCATGCCGTCCCTACCACACATAAAGGAAACTCTGTTTCAGTATCGGCACCATCCTAGGCATAAGGAGAGTACGTTCTCCAGCCTAGGATCTGCCAATACAGTAATGGGACCGGCATCATCAAGCCGTCACCTAACTTAAAGAGAAACAGAGTTCCCATGCCTGAGCCATCCTAGGCCAAAGAATAATCAGTATTCTTCAGCCTAGGGTCTGCAGGCACAGGACTAGTCGCTAGACCACAGGGAGAAGGGGATCCCATGACCCCTCCAAGTGCTATCTAGGGGACAAGGCCTCCTATGTCAACCAACTAAGTCAAACAGGGGAGTACATTCACCCTATTGGACAACTGCCGGCACACGACAAGTACTCTGAGGTTCTGACCCAAACCCAAAGCTCATCAACAATGGCTTGGTAAAGGGGCAGAAAACCCTAGCCTAACCTTACCAGAATCACAATTCAAGGCAAGAGCGGCTAGGATCGTAGCCATAGGCTACACTCAGAGGGAAGAAGGGATTACTTTATATATAAAGGTAACCAGGGAGATTGTATGAAAGAATACTAAAGCCACTAGACTATTAGCCTAGTTACAGTGAGATCGACCACCTGACTCATCGAAGCTCTTTCGTATACTATCTTGGAAGAGGAAAATTTTTATGCAATCCAAATATCTTACATGTATAAATTGCCTAATATCTTCATTTAAAATTAATAACGCCAGAAATGCCATTTATATCATGCAAGAGAATAATCTAAAACGCCTAGGCTAGGAAGCCTAGCATCAACAAGATCGGCTACCTAATTCGCCGAAACTAAAGAATACTATCGGCATAATATAAATTATTTCTAGCAATGAAGACTATATAGCTAAATATATTTATTTAAGCTATTATACCGGGAAAGTCGTTCTGGCTAACTAAATAACACATGTGTTACGAACGACAGCGCTGAAGGTGCCTCCGGTCCAGGCAATAGCTCTGCCAAAAACATATTATTTCGAGTTAAATCTTTACTTTACGGCCAGAGCTAAATTTATACAATACAAGAATTAAATACTCAACTTTCCAGAGGCAGAAGACGCTGGAGATTGCATTATAATCCAAAATAACGAAAGAGCACTGGGAAAAATCACCGAGCTGACGCGCTACAGAGAAAGGGATGAAGATGGCCGACGATGGTGGCGCCATCTGAGTACTCAAACAGTAACGGAGGAGGAGAATTTTGTAACGGCTCTTTTATTTTGTCACTTTTCCCCCTCGAAGCGTAAACGCTATGCGGGGTGCAGATTGCTATGTGGCATGTCAAGAATACATCCACTGATATTATGCGATATCCTAAAAGGAAACTTTAAGGATATTCGCGCCAGAAGTTAGAATTCTGGAGACCTTTAGTTAAATTCTCTGGGAATATCACTGTAGTCAAATATACCCTAGGAAGCTACTGAAAGGAACCTTCCATCAGGACGACATGGCCTGAGCCCAAAAATTGTTTTATCTCGTGCACTTGTTTTGCATAATGTTTATAGAAGACTCTGGATGATTTCCAACCCGTATATGAGCGGAGTCTATGAAAGTCCATGTGTTAAAAGAAGTTCAACGAGGAAGCAACTTTTCTAGGATCGTGACCTGCGGGTGTACTGTCAGGATCCGCTCTGCGAATAAAGTAGGTGAGTTTTGTCCTCAGTTATTTTAGGGATAAGTTCGATCCTGAGGTTTCGCCTTGGAAGAGCTGTCCCTCCTTGAAGTCTGAAGTTCTTCGAAGATAGACCTTAAGACACTCTACTGGACATAGAGAGACATCTTCCTTCAGAGGGCAGATTCTCCAAGGACCCCACCTTTTGGTGGGCAGCTCGTTTTTGGCGAGAAAAGTAGGATCGGGAAAAAGGTTTAGTTCTCCCTCTTCTGTGAACTGAATATGACCTTCGTTCTTGGATAAGGCCACTATTTCACTAACTCTAGCCCCTGGGGCTATAGCTAACAGGAATATCACTTTTTGTGTTAGATCCTTTAGGGTATAATCCTCATTATTCAAATTCGAAGCATAGTGCAAGACTTTATCCAAAGACCATGATATGGGCTTTGGAGGGGTTACTGGGTTGAGTCTAGCGCATGCTTTCGGAATCTTATTGAAGATTTCACTTGAAAGGTCCGCCTGAAAGGCGTAAAGAAGAGGTCTAGTCAACGCTGACTTACACACAGTTATTGTGATGGAAGCTAGGCCTTATTCATGAAGGTAGATGAAGAAGGAGAGGGAGAAATCTCTTGAAATTTCTGTCGGTTTCATTGTTTTCACGAAGGAAACCCACTTCTTCCAAGGACGATTCGTATTGTCTTCTAGTTGATTTTGACTTGTGTTCTTCTATAAAGTCGATGTTGTCTTTTGAGATCCTAAACCTTTTCTTGGCTGCTAAGGCGAGAAAATCATGAGATGTAGGTTTTTGGTTCTCAAGGATGAAGCGCAGACAGTCGACCTCTGAACCAGTTGGGATAGAACTGGGTTCAGTATAGGGAACAGCTTCAGTTTCTGTTGTAGAACTAGAGGGAACCAATTGCTTCTGGGCCATTTGGGGGCCACTACTGCTGCCATTGCTCTGAAGGATCTCAGCTTGTTGAGGACCTTCAGCAGGAGGTTGGTTGGTGGGAACAGATAGATGTGATTCCATCTGTTCCAATCGAGAGACATGGCACCCATCGCTTCTGCCCGAGGGTCCTCGTAAGGGGCTACATATCGAGGTAGTTTCTTGTTGTCACTCGTTGCGAAGAGGTCGATCTGCAGTTCTGGGACTTTTTCCAAGATGAAGGAGAATGAGTCTGCATCTAGGGACCATTCTGTCTCTATCGGCTTTTGCCTGGATAGAGCATCCGCTGTCACATTGCGGAACCCTTGCAGGTGAACTGCTGATAAGTGCCATCTCTTCTTCCTTGCCAGGTGGAAGATAGCTAACATCACGTGATTGATGTGAGGTGATCTCGAACCTTGTCGTATCAGACATTTCATTATTACCTCGCTGTCCAAGACCAGTCTGATGTGGGCTGATCTGCGAGGGGATAGTTTCTTCAATGTTAGGAAGACTGCCATAGCTTCCAGGATGTTGATGTGAAAGGTCTTGAACTGGTGCGACCAATTCAATTGCACTTTCCTTTGATGGGAATGGCCTCCCCATCCTTCCGGTGAGGCATCTGTGTGAATTACCACTGAAGGTTGAGGTGGTTGTAAGGGAATTGTTCATGTCAGGCTCTTGACCTTAGGAGCGTTCGCAGTAGAGTCGGTGTCAATCCTTGTTGATCTCTTCGAGCGTTTGATGCGTATCTTCTCCAGATTCCTCACTCATCTTTTAGTTGTGCTTTTAGCACTGGGTCTGTCACTGCTGCAAACTGGAGAGAGCCCAATACTCTTTCCTGTTGGCGTCTTGAAATCTTCTTGAGTTTCAGTAGTCTCTTGACAGATCCCGCTATCTCTCTCATCTTCTTCGGTGGAATGGAGAGACGATGTGACTGCAAGTTCCAATGGATTCCTAACCATTGAAACTCTTGAGCTGGAGAAAGGCGAGGGAAACTTCTTGTGGTTGATCTTGAAGCCCAGGTGTTCTAGGAACTGAATCACCTTTGTGGCTGCCTGCAGACAAGCTGTCTTGAATGCTGCCCACACCAGCCAGTCGTCCAGGTATACCGCTACCTGAATGCCTTCTAAGCGCAGCTGTTGGACGACTGTGTCCGCAAGTTTTGTGAATATCCTTGGAGCTATGTTTAGCCCGAAGGGCATGGCTTTGAAGGCATATTTTGTCTTCTGTAGCCTGAATCCTAGGTAGGAGGAGAGGGGGCGGCTGACTGGTAGGTGCCAATAAGCATCTGCCAGGTCTATCAAGACTGTGTACGAACCTTTTGGTAACAGGGTCCTTATGTGTTGCAGGGTAAGCATCTGGAACTTGTTCTTGATGAACTTGTTCAGTGGAGACAAGTCTAGAATGACTCTGAGTTTGTCCGAGTCATTCTTGGGAGCACAAAACAGCCTTCCCTGGAATTTGATGGACTTCGTTTTCCTTATTACTTTTTTATTCAAGAGTACTGAGGTATATTCTTCCAATAAGGGGGTGGAGTGTTGGAAGAATTGAGGAAAAGGGGGTGGAATTTTGTTCCATTTCCAACAGAGTCCATTCTTGATTAGGCTGTGGGCCCAGGGACCGAAGGTCCAACGATCCCGAAGGTGGAAGAGTCTTCCTCCTACCTGGAGCATCTCATTGCTGAGATGTTCCTGAGGGTTTACCACCTTAACCACGTCCTCCTCTACCCCTTGAGGAGCCTCTTCTTGAACCTCTACCTCTGGGGCGAAAGGTAGTCGTGTGCCTCTCAAAGCCTGGATTGAACACAGGCGATTGAGCTACCAGCTGCTGGGGCACCATTTGCAAGGTGGTTTGTGGCTGGGCTACCATTTGGGGCACTGTGGTCATGGTTGGATGCTGTGCAGGCCTGTGTGGCTTCTTTGTCTTACTATTTTTCAGTTGGGGACCAGCATCTGAGGATGATTTCGGAAGACATGCCCCACTTCTAGAGAAGGTTCCTATTCTCCGTGGCGGCTTTTGCGATGACCTCCTGAACCAATTCTTTTGGGGAGAGGTCCTTGCCCCAGATACATTAAGTGATCAGCTTCCTGGGCTCGTGTTTGACCGTTGCTGCGGCAAACACATGCTCTCTACAGGCCCTCCTGGCCTTAATGAAAGCGTACATGTCCTTAACAAGGGTAGCCATGCGAGTCTTGGTTAGGACCGTGTACATATCTGGGGTATTGGAAAGGCCTGCACACATCTCCATACAGTTCTGAAGAGACAAAGAAGCTGCTAGTCTCTCTTTTGTCTCCTGTTCCCTTCTCAAAAGATGTTCTGACAGGCTTGGAAGGTTTTCATTGAACTGACCTACTATCTCCGGATCCAGTTTAGAGACTGAGAAGGTTAGATGAACCTCGTTCCATTCCTTCTCGCTGGTAGGCATGGCTAGAGATAATGGTCTGCATTCCTCTAGCACTGGGCATGGTTTGCCCACATCAACTGCTATCAGCACACAGTCGAGAGCTTTGGCCGAAAAGGTGAAAGCTCTGGAGGAAGGAGCAATGAAGGTAGAATGCATCTTGCTCAAAGCTGAAACCTTAGAGTTGGTGTAACCAGCTCTCTTTAGGCTCTTGGATAAGAGAGCCTGTGCCTTGTCATGCTCAAAGATCATGACCCCTTTTGGTTCCGTCTCCTCACGAGATGCTGGTTCATCCCGCAATCTCACGTAACATTCTGGGTATGCCGATAGGTTAGGCCAGAATTGGAGATCTTAGAGGGGTTTGGCCCCTATCTTCTCGGAGGTGTACAATTTCCCATTCATCATGGGCATATGATCTGCATACCTCCAGGGGTTGGTTTTGGAGCATTGAGGTAAGTCAGAGACCTTGATAGGCTTATGAGAGCCTTTGAAAGCGCCCGGGCGTTTCACTTCTCTTACTTCCCTCCTAATCTCCTGTTGTTCCTTGCGGAACGATTCCATCATCTGCTAAAGTTGTCCTAGGAGCGCCTCGCTCTTGGCTATCAGTAGCTCAAGATGGGGAGTTGGGGCCGAAGAAGTTGACATGCCGTCACAGAAAACTGAGGGTCTTCCGTTATCGTAGATACGGATCCTTCATCCTCCGTGGGTGGTTGAGCCACCTCTTCTTCAGGATCTTCTTGCAGAAGGTCCTTTTCGGTGTTGGTAGACACCTTCGACATCCGTTCCTGGTGGATGCCCATGCCTTCGAGTGCCTTATTAATGTACGCCTCTATCGTCAGCTGGATGAAAGGATGCTTGACCTGCCTGGGGCACAACCGCGTCGGTATGGGCCTTAAGAAACAGAAGGCATCTTGTAGCTTCATTAAGCAGGTAAGGTCCCAGAGAGTTCTTTTGGAACCCTCTTACCCACCTCCGAAGAGTTTCTCTTTCTGTATCCCTTGACTCCGTAGTCTCAAGGATATCTTCACCAAATCCCTCGGTCATCAGAGCCAAGCAGACGGTGCAACCCTTCGGGTCCCAATACTGTACCTCAGTGTTTCAGTTGCGTTAGAGCAAGGGGCATGAGACCTGCACATCTCTTTGCCACAAAAGTCCCTACTTTTGTGGTTGCAGAACATGACTGCACACTTCACCTTAGGCTCCTCTTGTAAGGAAAGAAAGAGTGAAATGAGTAAAGGGTTATTTATATCACTGATATAAATACATATGCTTAAAAATATCACAAATTTTAAGTAATTTGTATTTTTCCTAACAGTACTTACCTCGAACTACTTTCTTAGGAGTATCTGGGATTCTCCTCCCAACCGACCAGATTTTTTAGTAGTTTCCCCTATCTCCGGTTTCTCTAGTGGGGTCCCTCCGTGGCGGATGGATACTCTCCCTGAGGTGACTCAGGTCAGAGTGCGAGAGCATGGACCTAGGTCTCAGTCGTCAGTAAGCTTTTGATAACTATACCTACGAACTCCTGTAAGACACTCGGGGAAGGCTGGGCGGGCCATAACCCGAAAGTAGTTCGAGGTAAGTACTGTTAGGAAAAATACAAATTACTTAAAATTTGTGATTTGTTCCAACACGGAGTACTTACCTCGAACTACTTTCTTAGGAGACTTATACCTTAGGAGGAGGGGGTGAACTTACAGGCCGGGAGACCCAAAATGAAACTAACTGATTGAACCTAGATAGAAGGGTAGGTTCTGACTGACCACCATAAATGGGATAGGAGACTCGGGGAGAACTTCGCAAAAACCTTTTTAGTGCCTCTATAACTCACCTCTTTACAATCTTCATCCGAGCATGGGCGTCTCCAACGATCAATTCTCACATGGGCGAAGGGTAAAGAAAGGGAACGGGAAAGCAGGAAAGGGGGGGGGGGGGAGTAAGGAGGATCTTGTGTCACTTGGAATTACTTCCCACGGGCTTCCCTGGGGCTTCAACCTTAAACCTGTTGGAGCGCGGAAATGACCGACCCGATGGAGGAGGAGTCCAGGGACTTTCTTGTACAGTCTTTTAGGTAGTGGGCGGTGAACGTAGACTACCTGGCCCACGTACCTGCTTTCAGGATCTGACCCACTGCCATGTTCTTGTCAAAGGCCAAGGAGGTGCTGAGACCCCTAATATCATGGGGTCGAGGTTTACCTGGCAACGTGGCACCGTCGCTGTCATAGGGCCTCTTTATGACCTGTCTGAGCCAGAAGGAGATGGTGTTTCTGGACATCGCTTTCTTAACCGGGCCCGCTGAGACAAAGAGACTTGATCTCAAGCTGAAGTCTGGCTGTCCTCTCTAGGTACTTCCTGACTGCCCTGACCGGGCACAACAATAAGTCTTCAGGATTGTCCGAACGTGGGATAGCTGGGACCGAAAGGCTTTCGAACTTGGGATCCCAGAAGGCAGGATTTTGGGTCTTGGTTACAAAGTCCGGGAGAAACTTAAAACTCAGGTCTTTCCACCCCTTTGAGTGTGAGACCTCGTACGACAGCCCGTGCAGCTCACTGACTCATTTGGCGGAGGCTAGGGCTAGGAGGAAGTCCGTCTTAAGAGTAAGGTCCTTATCAAGAATGTTCCTGAGCGGTTCAAAGGGTGGCCTGGAAAGGAACTTGAACACCCTGGCTACGTCCCATTGCGGCACTCTGGAGGAGTGGGGGGAGCCTGACTGTTCGAAACTCTTGATGAGCATAGAGATATGACGGGATGTTCTGAGGTCGAGTCCTCTGAGGAGGAAGACCTGGCCCAGGGCGGCTCGAACTCCTTTAATCGCCGGGATGGAAACTCCTAGGTCATCCCTCAGGTGGACCAGGAAATCTGCTATTTCGCGAATAGACACATCTAACGGCCTCAGGTTCTGGGAGGCGCACCACTTTACAAACGTAGCCCATTTCGCCTGGTAGACTACATCAGTCAGAAAACCTGTCATCCTAATGGCGGTCCTTGACGAGTACTCTTCCTTGCTCAACAAACGCTTGATAACCTCCACGCGTGTAGCCGGAGAGACCGGGGGTTTTCGTGGGACTTTTCAAAGTGTGGCTGACGAAGGAGGTCCTCCCTGTCTGGTAGGGGCCACGGAGGGAGGATTGCTGACTCCTTCAGGTCTGCGAACCATTCTCTCTCCGGCCACCAGGGTGCTACCTAAGTCATCCGCAGGTCCTTTGACTGTCTGACTCTGTTGAGGACCTGTCTGAGTGTTCCGAAGGGAGGAAAGGCATATGCGTCGAGTCCGTTCCATGGATGCTGAACGGGGTCCTTGAATGCTGCTGTAGGATCCGGGACTGGAGAGCAGAATACCGGGAGCTGGGTGTTGAGTCTCGTGGCAAACAGATCTATCACTGGGAACCCCCATTTGTCTAGGAGTGTCCGGGCTACCTCCGGGTGTAGGGACCACTCTGAGCCTACTATCTGACCTATCCTGCTGAGGCCGTCGGCTAGGACGTTCTTTTTCCCCGGAATGAACCTGGCCGTCAGCTCGATGTGTTCTTTTTCGGCCCAATCCAGGATCTTCGCTGTGAGGTCGCACAGTTCTCTTGACTTGAGCCCTCCTTGATTCTTCACGTAGGCTACCACAGTGGCGTTGTCGCACATGAGAGCCGCAGTGTTTCCTCGGAGACGATGGACGAACTTCATGCACGCTCTTTGGACCGCTAGCAACTCGAGCACTTTTATGTGAAAGGTCTTCTTCTCTTGGGACCACTTGCCTTTTGCAGTTTCTTCCTGGTGATGTGCTCCCCATCCCTCCTTCAATGCGTCCGTGAAGAGTAACATCTCTGGAGGGGCGGTTGCGAAAGGCATCCCTTTTAGAGTGTTCGCCCTGTCTGACCACCACTTCAACGTCTCTTTCGTCTCCGATGACACGCCGACAACCCTTTGCGGAGGCTCCCCCGGGGACCAGAGCTCTTTCGGGTTCCATTGGACCTCTCTCAGCTTGAGTCTTCCCTGGGGAACCAATTTTTCCAGAGATACCAGGTGACCTATCAGCCTCTGCCAATCCTTGGCTCTCCTGGGTACGTCTGTTAGGAAGGGGAGAAGGACCTGACCCAAGTTCTCGAGCCTCTCCGTGGAGGGGAATGCTTTCCCCAACTTCCAGTCTAGGACCATTCCCAGGTATGTCATCCTGTTGGAGGGAACCAGCTGCAACTTCTCCATGTTGACGGTGATTCCCAAGTCCCTGCAGAACTGCAACAACTCCACGCCTTGTTCCTTCAAAACTGCCTCTGAAGCTGAAAGAAGCAAGCAGTTGTCCAGGTAGCGGATCAGTCGGATCCCCTTCTTGTGTGCCCAGGCCGACACTGTGGCGAACACCCTCTTGAACACCTGAGGGGCCGTCGACAGGCCGAAGCAAAGGGTCCTGAACTGCAGAGACTGGGAACCCTACTTCACTCTGAGGAACTTCTTGCTGGAGGGGTGGACAGGGATCTGGAAATATGCATCCTTGAGGTCCAGGGACATCATGAAGTCCGCTTCCCTCAAGGCTGTCAGCACTGACTTCGGAGTGTCCATTTTGAAGTCCGTCTTGCTGATAAACTTGTTGAGGACGGAGAGGTCGATGACCAGTCTCCACCCCCCTGTTGCTTTCTCCACCAGGAAGAGCCTGCTGTAGAACCCTGGGGATGGATCCTCCACTAGTTCCAGCGCTCCCTTGTTCAACATGGCTGACACCTCCTCCTGTAAAGCTGCCTTCTTCAAGGGGTCCTTGGGTGCCAGCCATTCCGCACGATGATCGGGGACCCTGTATCCTTCCTTCAGGACTGCTATGGACCACGGGTCCGCTCCGTTGTTCCGCCAAGCTTGCCAAAAGTGTTCGAGGCATCCCCCTACCTGAGGCTTCGGCAGGAGAGGGGGCCTCTCTTCCTACCTCCTTCTAGAGGCGCGGCTCGAACGGCCTCTCCTAGAGCCGGAGTACTTAGGCCTAAAGGAGGCTTGAGGCATTGATCTTCCTCTACGGGAGCCTGAGAAGGGTGCTGCCAGGCTGATGAAGGGGAGTCCCTCCTCGATTGGGCTGTAGAAGGGTGGGGCCCTTCTGGTACAACCCTTCTGTGCGAGGGTCGTCTTCTCACGGCTGAGTGTCTGGGGTCCGCTGTTTCCTTCAGCCTCCGGACTCTCTCCATGGTTTCTCAAACGTTTTGCCTCACGTTCGGGGAGCTTGCGGGACAGCTTGTTAAGGATCGTGTCTCCCCGCTGAAGTACTCAGTTGGCTGTCTGAGTGAGAGACTGAAAGGTGAGGAATTTCATCGCCTTCCCTCCTGAGCGTATGAGTTCCTGAAGCAGAGCCTGGTTCTCCGGAACCGCTAGATCGTGGGACAGCTTGTAGCTCACCAGCGCACAGGCCCACCAGTCAAGCCAAGAGGTCACGTTGCTAATGTCTTGGGCCGTATCCTCCATCATGGAAGCCTCGGCTGGGGAAAAGCACACCGGGGCAGAGACGGTCCTATCTTCGGTGTTGCCTTGGTTGAGGGCGGCCACTGCTGCCTCTACCGAACGGGGCACTGAGTGCTGACCGTCGGGGATGTACAGTAGAACCGCTACTGGGTCCTCAAACCCGGAAGCAACTTGAAGGACCCCTGGGCCCTGAGGGAGTTCGCCTGCCCCGCGACGTACCGGTCTACATACTCCCTACCAAGCTTGAGGTCAGGAGCTAGGGGGAGGGTCAAGGACAGCTTCTGCTGGACAGGGTTATCCTCCATCCTCACCAGCCCCGAGAGCCAAGCCTGCTCCGTCGAAGGCTTAGGTTTGTCTAGGCGATGATGCCGCCTGATGAGGGCTAGAACCTTCCTGTGTGACGAGACCTCATCCAACGTACAGTCCCCGACGTCCATCAAACCGTCGGCCACTCGGTCCTCTTCGTCGTGCCCATCTGCGAGCCCGGATGGGTCCATGTGGGAGGTTCCGTCTTCCTCTTCCGGGCAAATGGATGGGGTGGGTCCTTCCGCCATGGGTGGAGCCGCCGAGGCGGAGGTAGCCGTCATGGGTCTACCTACGCTCGGGGAGAGCCGTGGTGCATGGGTCCCACGATGTACCACCGGGTATCCAGGGCGCTTTAGTAGAGCTGCCGAGGTACCGGGTCCATGTGACGAGCTGACGAGCCGGCACAGCGGTTCTCTCTGCTGGGCGGATGGAGCCGGTGACTTGGCGGGCCGAGGGACGGCAAAGCCGACCTGAGTCGAGGGCTTCGACCGGCGTGCGGGTCAGGCTGTCGACAAGTGTGGCAGGGGCATAGGGACAGCTCCAGAGGCCAAGGAGGCAGACAACGGAGCGGCGGATGCCCTGGTCGACCTGCTATGGGGGAAAGCTGCCTGAGCCCACCTGTCTTTGGAAGGGCGCCTACGCTTGTTCTTCCGCTTCAACGATTTTGGTTTCTTTCTGGAAGGGCCCGAGCGGGAACGAGACTTCGACATGCGGGCCCTCTTCCGCTTCCTTCTCCCCTCCCAGGAGTCGTCGTCCTCTGTAGATGATGAGTCGTACGAGGAGGAGGAAGAAGAGCTGGAGGAGGAGCTGGTCGAGTCCTCTGAGTCCTCTGTTACTGATGCGGGATCCTGTCGTCGTTCTATCGGCGTGAAGGGCTGCATAAAATCAGGCGGGAGTGTCGACGACAGCGCTGGGGGAGTCCGTAGGGCCTTCCTCGACGCGAACCACCCCTCAAACTCTTCTTCTTGGCGCATCAGCGACCTGAAGGGTGTCCTTGAAGCCGTCCAGATGATGGAGTCGGGGTCCGAAGAACCTGTTGGATGCCTCTCTTTGTCTGCGTCTCCCCCGGGCGCTGCGGTACCTGAAACATTATGCCACGGACCGGGGCAAGGGGCCGCGGCCGCCTTCGCCCACACCGGATCTTTCGTAGAGACGGGCCCTGTGGGCACCAGAGCCTCGTCTCCCGAACACACTCCCACCCCCTCATGCCTACGACACAACAACATCCCCCACATCAATGAAATCAGACTCATGGGGAATGGCAATGGGCCGTTTCCCCGCAACGGACGTACCTCATCCCCTACTCAGGGTAGGGGAGGGAGACGGGGAACACCGCTCGGAAGGGGTGGCAGGAGAAGCCAAAGGAGAAGCGGCGCCTACCTTCTTTGGGGACCGCTTCGCCGCCGCCTTCTTCTTTGTGGCGTACAGAGCCCACTGGACTTCGGACCATGCTGCGCACTCCGGACATGTGGCCGATGGGGAACACACGCTGCCCCTGCACGAGGAGCACAGCGAATGAGGGTCTACCTCGGGCTTCGAAAACCACGCACTACAGGACTTACCAGTCTTAGGCCCGGGGCAACGACGTTGGGATTCCATAATGCAACACTAGGAAACACCAAGCAACACAAGACACTGGGAAAGGAGGCGGACAAAGGTGGCACAAAGGAATGGGAGACACAAGGGAAACACGAGGGAAACACGAGGGAACCACGTGGTAACACAAAGGGTCGGAAGGGATGTGAGAGAGCGGCGAGATGTGATCAGCGCCGCGACCAGAGACCTAGGTCCATGCTCTCGCACTCTGACCCAGGTCGCCTCAGGGCGAGTCTCCATCCGCCACGGAGGGACCCCACTAGAGAAAACGGAGATAGGGGAAACTACTAAAAAATCTGGTCGGTTGGGAGGAGAATCCAAGATACTCCTAAGAAAGTAGTTCCAGGTAAGTACTCCTTGCTGGAACAAAGTATTATTTACTATTATTTATAAAAGCTTAGGATAGTGAGCTAGAAAAGAAGCAGGAAAGACACATATCTGTGTTTCGTGTCCAGGCAATTGCGGTGACCTCCTACAATATTAATATTTTTGGGCTCAGGCCATGTCATCCTGATGGAAGTTCCTTCGTTAGTAGCTTCCTAGGTTATATTTGACTACAGTGATATATCCCAGAGAATTTACCAAAGGTATCCAGAATTCTAACTCCTGGAGCGAATATCCCTCAAAGATTTTTAATAGGGGATATCGCATAATATCAGAGGACGTATTCTTGACACGTCGCATAGCTATCTACACCCCTAATAGCGTTTTCGCTTTGAGGGGAAAGTGGCAAGAATATAGGAGAGCCGTTATTAAGGCAACGCTCTTACTGTACGGTAATAGGCGCCACCCCGCGGCGCCATCTAGCCATTCTTTCCCTTGTAGCTTTGCTGACCGGTGTTTATCCCGTGTTATCTCTCGCTATTTTGGACTTATTTCGTTGCAATGATGTCTTCACCAGCCTCATCTGCTTCTGGAAAGTTAAGTAATATCTTTGAATTGTGTAAATGCGTAACAAGAGCTGTTGCCAGCCGGATAGCGTCATGGACGCGGTCGTTCTTTCTGTACATTTAGTTAGCCAGAACGACTTTCCCGGCATCGCTTGCTTTTTAACTTTAGCTATTTAGCAATTTAGCTAGGGATTTTTATATTATGTCCTTGTTGTCGTGAATTTGGCTAAGTATATCGAGCCTCACGAGTGCTAGGCTTCCTAGCCTAGGCACCTTCACACTTCATGCATGATATAACCTTCCTGGTAAAGTTTTACTGAAGCTCAGGCAATATTTTATACATTTAAGATATTACTGCATAAAATTTTCCTCTTCCAAGATAGTATACGAGAGAGTTTCGGTGAACGATTCTCACTGCACCTAGGCTACTAGCCTAGGGGCTTCAGTGTACTTTCATACATTTCCCCAATTGCTCTTGTATTGTCTTTTAAGGGGAGACTGACACATCCTATACCTTTCAAGCCAATACCAATCTTATGGCGGGATTTAAGAGCAATTCCTCTTCCCTCTGACTAGCCTAGGCTACCCTCGGTTAGCTTTGCCCTGAACTGAGTTCTGGCAAATCTTTACTGGGGCGTTCCGTTTCTTTCTCTTAACCACTGAGTCGGTTTCGAGCTTAGAACGGGACATCAGAGTAGAATGTCTGTGTTTGGCATCCGTCCGTCTTGGTGAAATGATTTCCCAAGTCAGGTTAGGTTGCCTTTACAGGAGGCTAGACCTCCCTAGGCCATACCCTGGAGGTCTTATATGACAATTCCTCCTCCCTTGGCCTAGCAGACAGTCCTGTGCTGGTAGATCTTAAGCCGAAAAATTGAATTCTCCCCCTGCCTAAGATCTCTGGTACGGGATTCCGTTCCCTTTTGAGACTGCGTCCTGGGTGTCGCCTTCTCACCTAGACTAACCCAACCTGGGGAATTGAATTCCCCAACTATGAAGTCGTCTACTATGGGATCAGAATTGCCCAGGTCGGTAGTGCCTTCGGGTATTACCTCACCAATAGGACCCTTGCCCCTCCCCTGCTATCCCTTTTGTGTTTGCCTAGCCATCACACACCCTGGCCGTCATTCTACATTCGACCCTATGGGTAGTCTGAAGAATTGGCCTGGGGTCTCCTGCCTGCCGCCGGCTGAGCCGGCTGCCGGCAGGAGCCCCCATCTTTCTTTGAGTGTTCTTCAGCCCTCCCTTGGACTGCCTTCCATATCCATGCTACCAATATGGATGGGATATGGTCGGATGGAAGCCCGAATTTAATTCCCTCTTCCATTTGAACCCTCATTCCGGATGTAGGCCGGCAAGGCTGAGCCTTTGCCTTCCTCCATCCTTCTTTTCCTTTGCCTTTCCTCATTCTGGGCCGACTGCCGGCAGCCGGCAGCCACGTTGGACGCCTGCCGGCAGTTAGCTCTGACGCCACTTGCCATGGGCGCCGCTGATCTACGACCAAAGGCAATAGGCATACTCTGGCCGGCCGCCGGAAACTATGTTGTCTGCCGACGGCCGGCCACCCAAAGTCTAGACATTTAACTGCCGGCTGCCACCCATCATCCTGAAGGCAGTACTTGCCTTCCTTAAGCCTGGAACCACGGCAGTACTGGCGGCATGCCGCCGGCAGAGCAACTGCCGGCGACCTGCCGCCCATCACCCTGAAGGCAGTGCTTGCCTTCCATAGCCCAGAACATGCCGGCACATGCCGACAGGCGCGGCAGTACTACCGGCATGCCGCCGGCAGTCAGTGCTGTAGCCCACACTAATTTTTTCCAACCTACAAGGTGCTCATGGGCAGTCTATTGTGAGACCATCACATTTAAGAGAGCGATTCTCTCTGCCCTTTTTAATGGTTAACAACCATTACCAATTCCCCAATATTGAATCTAGAAGACAGTGTTAAGAAGACACTTTATATCCAAGGATATCTTCCCAAATTCATTAAGAATTTAGTATTCAATATTGGAGGTCACAGCAATGGGCTGGACAGGAGACACAAGGTGTCTTTTCCTTTTTCTAGCTTACCCTATCCTAAGCTATATAATTTTAAAAAAATATGTATGATGAAATCTGAGAATTTCACCGAATACTTATATGCTTTTCTTTCTTTACAGGAGGAGTATCCCGAGTGCGGGAACAACTTCTGCAGGGTCCGCAGTAGGAACTTCTGCGGCCATGACATGTGCAGGGCCCATGCTCGCTGCGCAGTCACGAAGGGATCTCTTGAATACTGGGACCCACAGGTATGTACCGTTTGTGACAAACTTGTTAAGGAGGCTTTTGATGATCAAAAGTCTACAGAGTCAAGGGATGCAGCAAGAGAGACGCTGCGAAAATGGGTCAGGGGTTTTCAGAAGAACACCTCTGGCCCATACTTTCCTAATGAAAGGATGAGGGACTGTGTTCCCTAGGGCATCTTCAGATGCAATCGTTCCCCAGGTTCAACCTGAGATTCCCCTCGTCTAGATTCCGATAGAATCTGTTGTATCGGACGCCTTGAAAGGCATCCAGCTTGAGGACAACATGTCGGTTGTCTCAGAGGAGACTGAACACAATCTCCTGGTGAAAGAACTGGAACAGGAGGATGACGTACCCCCTGAAGGCGAGACCGAGAAAGCCGAAACGATTTCGGTTTCTTCTGCTACGGTGGCCGAGCCAGTGCCTTCGACCTCTTCTTCTGCCTCCCAGTTAGATTCGATCACGAGTACGTTGCACTCACTTCTGTCCATGTTCCAGGACATGCAAAAGAAATCGTCTGAGAAGAAGGCCTCTCTTCGGACGGAGATGCACCAGCTCGTGGCGACGCGTTTAGCCCCGAAGAAGCTAAACATCAAAGATCTTCCTGCTTTCTCTGACGTCAATCCTTGGAGGTATGCGGAGCATATGCCGATGTCAGGGGGGAAGATCTTCCTCTCCAAGAAACTGGGCACTGTCCCAGTGGACGATGTAGAGTTCTGGCCCAGCAAAGGGGCCTATCTGGATTGCTATGTCCACCTGAGGACGGAACCTTCGTCCAAAGAGGAGACAGAGCCGAAAGAGGTCATCGTTCTTGACCTCCCCAAGGCCCAGGCCTTATTTACCAACACCTTGAAAGAGAGGGCCTTTACTAGCTCCAAGGTGCCGGCTCTCAGCAAAAAGCACCCTTCCTTTATTGCTGATCCCTCTCGTGCCTTTCCCTTTATGGACAAAGGGTTTAAGGCAGCGTTAAAGGCAGTTGAGGCAGGGAAACCCTGTCCTACACTCGAGGAGTGTAGACCCTTTTCCCTCACCTTTCCATCGGATGATGCGGACTGGAAAGATGTTCACAACACTTTCACAGTCGGGAAGCTGGAGGCAGACATTGCCGGACGACAGTTCAGTGAAGACCTCCCCAAGTTGTCGGACTTTCTCCTGCGCAGAGAGCAGGAGACAAAAGAACGTTTTGCCGCTTCTATGTCTCTGCAGACGGGGCTAGAGACAATTGCAAGCATATCAGAAACCCCAGACATGTACATGGTCTTCGCCAAGGTTCATCTGGCGACGGTCACCAAAGACCTGTTTAATTTCATTAAAGCCCGTAGGGCTTGCAGGGAGTTCGTGTTCGCTTCGGCTGCGGTGAGGCACGAACCAAGGAAGCTGATAGCTTCCAACATCTGGGGAAAAGACCTCTTCCCAAGCGAAGTGGTCAAAGAGGTCGTGGACAAAGCCGCAACGGAGAATAGGAATCTCCTCTCCAAGTGGGGCTTGTCCTCCAAGAGGAAGTCTTCCGCTGACGAGAGTCCCCAGCCAAAAAGGAAGACGAAACGACCAAGAGTGCCCTCTCATCCCAGGCTACAACAACAGCTTCCCATGGCCACGGTGCAACAGACGGTAGCACAGCCAACCACCACCTTCCAGCTGGTCCCCCAGACGGTGGCGACACAGTCGCCCGCTTTCACCCCAGCTTTCGAAAGGCAGTCAACGACCTTTAGGCCGAAGTCACAAGTTTCCTTTCGAGGATCCTCTAAGCACCCCTCCAGAGGCAGGCGCAACAGAGGTGGACATGGACGTGGCCAAGGAGGTAAATCCTCCAACCAGCACTCAAAGTGAGATGCTACCGGTAGGAGGGAGACTTCTCCTCTTTCAGGATCACTGGACCTTCGATCCCTGGGCCCACAGCCTAGTCAAGAATGGACTAGGGTGGAGTTGGAACACAACCCCACCCAACTTCCCTCAATTCTTCCAACACTCAACCCCCATATTGGAAGAATATGTTCAGGAACTCTTAAACAAGAGAGTTATAAGAAGGGCGAAGTCCATCAAATTCCAAGGAAGGCTATTTTGTGTTCCGAAGAAGGACTCGGAAAAGCTCAGAGTCATTCTGGACCTATCAACACTCAACAAGTTCATAGTGAACTACAAGTTCAGAATGCTGACGCTTCACCACATAAGGACCCTTTTGCCCAAACAGGCATATACAGTCTCCATAGACATGACGAATCCGTACTGGCACGTACCAATCAACCGTCAAGTTTCCCCCTACCTAGGGTTCAAACTACAGAAAAGACAATACGTCATCAGAGCCATGCCCTTTGGCCTAAACATAGCTCCAAGGGTATTCACCAAGCTTGCAAATGCAGTCATTCATCAATTATGCCTAAAGGGAATTCAGGTAGTAGTCTACCTGGACGACTGGCTGTTGTGGGCAGTATCCAAGGAGGAGTGCACGCAAGCCTCCAAGGAAGTGATCCAGTTCCTGGAACATCTAGGATTCCAGATCAACTTGGAAAAGTCTCGTCTTTCTCCAGCTCAGACGTTCCAGTGGCTGGGTGTCCACTGGGACTTACAGTCACACTGCCTTTCCATTCCATCAAAGAAGAGGAAAGAGATAGCGGGATCTGTTAGGAAACTCCTTCAATCCGCCTGGATATCAAGAAGGCAACAGGAGAGTGTGTTGGGGCCCCTCCAGTTTGCATCAGTGGCAGATCCAGTGTTGAGAGCACAATTAAAAGATGCATCAGGAGTTTGGAGAAAATACGCATCAAACGCTCGAAGAGATCTAAAGAGACCTATACCAAATCGTCTGCGATCCCTACTCAAGCCATGGTCGGAGGTCAAGAACCTAAAGAAGAAGGTACCCTTGCAACCACCTCCACCGTCAGCCACCGTTCACACGGATGCCTCAAAGGAGGGGTGGGGAGGCCACTCTCATCATCGGAAAGTCCAAGGAACCTGGTCTCCCCTCTTCAAAACCTTCCACATCAACTTTTTGGAAGCCAAGGCAGTTTTTCTCTCACTGAAGAAACTGAAATTTCGCTGCTCAATCCACATCCGTCAGGTCCTAGACAGCGAGGTTGTAATGAGATGCCTAAATCGACAGGGCTCGAGATCGCCTCAATTGAATCAAGTATACTGGCCATCCTCCGACTAGCGGAGAAGAAGAGATGGCACTAGTCAGCAGTCCACCTTCAAGGATTCCGCAATGTGACGGCGGACGCTCTTTCCAGGTTCAACCCAGTAGAGTCAGAATGGTCCCTAGACGCAAGATCATTCTCCTTCATCTTATGCATAGTCCCAGGACTGCAGATAGACCTCTTCCCTGTAGGGGGCAGGAAGCACTGACATATGACATGATCAGTTGAATGATGTATAACGGTAACATCAAGTGTCTCTAGATCCAGAAGACCAAAGGAAAATTTATCTCGAGATGAACGGCACTATTGAAAATCCAGATACATTAATGCTCTGGTAAACTTCCATCAGGACGACATGGCCTGAGCCCAAAAAAACGGATTTTGAGCGAAGCGAAAAATCTATTT
Source organism: Palaemon carinicauda (assembly GCF_036898095.1). Lineage (NCBI taxonomy): Eukaryota > Metazoa > Arthropoda > Malacostraca > Decapoda > Palaemonidae > Palaemon > Palaemon carinicauda. Next base: position 87,646,525 of record NC_090748.1, on the reverse strand, counting down.
TTGGGTGAGGTAGCCATGTCGTCCTGATGGACCCGCCCTCCTTTTGACAAAAGGATAACGATTCCCTCCCTAATGTACTGTATCTGTTACACCTACAAAGCTACAAAGAATGGCTAGATGGCGCCACGAGGTGGCGGGGGTGGCGCCTATTTACAGTACAGTAAGAGCGTTGCCTTAATAACGGCTCTCCTATATTCTTGCCACTTTCCCCTCGAAGCGAAAACGCTATTAGGGGTGTAGATAGCTATGCGACGTGTCAAGAATACGTCCTCTGATATTATGCGATATCCCCTATTAAAGATCTTAAGGGATATTCGCTCCAGGAGTTAGAATTCTGGATACCTTTGGTAAATTCTCTGGGATATATCACTGTAGTCAAATATAACCTAGGAAACTACTAACGAAGGAACTTCCATCAGGACGACATGGCTACCTCACCCAAAAATAGATTTTTCGCTTCGCTCAAAATCCGTTTTTTAATTTCATTATTAGGGAAAATACAGTGTGGAATAACTAACTCTCGTACATAGAGCCGGAGTCAGTGAATATTAACAATAACTCCTCCACTTGTAGAATATTAATGCTGAATGGTAATAATTGGTGTCCCGATGATCTAGGATTCATCAGGATGTTGAAGGAATACTTCACCTCAACATTTTTTAATCGGTCTCAATAATGGACTGTGAAAGGATACACAGAATATGTTGGAAATTTTATACTACTGTATCATTATATACTGTAGTTTTCTAACTGCTGTATTGTTATACTGCAGGAATACTGGCTACTGTATTGGCTTATACATTAGTTTTAAAGGTATACTACCGGGTTAGGTTAGTACCTGGTGGCACTGGCTGACAGGGAGAGAGAAAGAATGGAAAGGACTACCGTATTATTATAGTTTAGTACAATATTTGGGAGTGTAGGGACTATTGCCTTTACTGCCTTCTTTCGAGAATGAGAATTCAAATGGAAGGGGAAGAATACATTGATTCTAGCTTTCATCCAGCCACAAATTCTGTTGCTGGCTGTACTGCCGGTTACAAGGTTTGTGGATGGCAGTCCAAGAGAGGACTGAACAGTCAACAGTATAATGGGGTTCCCACCGACAGCCGTCAGGGCCGGCTCAACCTTTCCCGAAGCTTTGCTTCCGTTAGGGATTTGGTCGAAGCGGCAACCTAACCGCTGTTTGTAGGAACCTGGCCGGTAACCCAGTCAGCCTGGCAAGCGGGGATGATTGTAGAATACCGGCCAAAGGACATTTGTGACGGCTAGGCCGGCACTAAAGGACAAAAGGGGAAGGGAAAGGGTCTTATATTTTACAGAGGAGAAAGGTAGCGGCAAGTATGCTTCCTACTTTTGGCTGTAAATCAAAGAAGCCTAGCACCCTATACCAGCGCCGTCGTGGGTGGCAGGGAAATAACGCTTCCCTGGCCGGAGACATTGCCAGATATAAGGCATGTCTTCTAGTCCACAAGGGAGAAAGATAGCGGCAATTATACTGCCCACTTTCGGTTGTAGACTAGGGAAGCCTAGCTTCCTTTGCCGACAACAGTGTAACTGGCAGAGGAATTACTATTCCTCTGTCGATAACGTTGTCGGCTACAAGACAAGACACCCTGAGTTACTGTCATATTTCAAGGCCGGGATACTCGTCGGCAAAGAAGATCGACAGTAAGACACTATCCAATTCAAGCCGACGTTAACTACTCGATGGCGATGACGGAAGATAGGGTTGTCGCCTGGGATGGCGGCACTCAGGGGGGAGGAAGGGTTTATCCTATTTTTTCTAAAAGAGAAGCGTATCGAATTATACCAATAATTCTAGGGGATATATATATCCCCGACCGAATTAATAGAAACGATACTAGAGGTTAAACGGGGATAACGTTACTAGAGTATACTAAAACGGGTTAGGCTAGCCTAACTCGAGTGGGGATCTCGGCTACGCGTGATACCACCAAGGCCCTATCGTATACGAGAGAAACGTTTATTCGGAAGAGGAAATATTACATGTGTAATGCTATTTTCACTAGCATAATTTAGACTAACTAGCTAGAAAATTCTTTATAGCTAAATACCGGGAACGTCGCACTACTAACTAAATGAAGCATTTATGGCGTGCGACAGCGGTCTTAAAATGGCCGCTTCCGGGGATGGCAGTGCTCCACTTAACACACCTAAATTATTTTAATTTAACTGTGAGAAGGGAGCTAAAAATTATACACAGGAAAGATTAAATGCTCAACTTTCCAGAGGATGAAGATGCTGGAGATTGCATAATAATATTCCTTGAAATTAGTAACAACACCGAGAGAAGCATGGGAGAGCACTGTGCTTAAATGCTACTTTTAAAAAGAATAATGCGCTGTAGTAGTATAGGGAGGGGATCCACCGGGTAATCTTGATAACGGCTCCCCTTCATTTCGCCACTCTTCCCCCTCAAAGAGTAAAATCTATTCGGGGTGAAGATTGCCATGTGTCATATCAAAAAATACGTCCCCTGATTTTATGCGTTCTTAAAGTTATATTAAGGATACTCGCGCCAGGAGTTAGAATTCTGGAGACCTATGGTTAATTCTCTGGGAGTATCACTGTAGCTAAATATCCCTTAGAAAGCTGCCTAAAGGAACCTTCCATCAGGACGACACGGCTGAGCCCAAAATATTCTGTACATTACTCAAGCATCTGAGATTAGATCTATCCATGTCAGGTGTGATGATGGATGTATTCAAGGCTTTTAGTATTTAAAGGCTTCCAATAATCATGTCATTTTTTTGGCATTTGGATGTGGTTTTAGTTTTGTAAAGGTTCAACTTTTGAACTGCCAAAAAATCTGTCACTTATAAATTTCACAGCTAAAATGCTTTTCATATTAGCATTGGCTTCACCTAAATGCATAATAAACTGCAAGCACTATCTTTAAAGGTAGGCTTTAGGAGCCCATGATTTTGTCTCTTGCCTTCCTTCAGAATAAAAATTATTTTAAGACTAAGAGACTGTCACAATTTTTCCATTTCCCCTTACTTCATCAAAACCCCTTATTTAAGTGTTAACCAAAGCGTATCGCACAATTATTGTTGAATAGGACTGTTAGAAATAATGATAGTATCTAAAATATTTTGTGATGAAAATTACAAACCAACTTACATTTAATTATTATTAATAACCTCTTAGATGAAAATGCTTGCACTTTTCAGTAATGATTTTCAGCCAACTATATATCATAAAGTTAGTGCACTGTACAATATTTGGTATTTGAAGTTGACCGAGAATACAGTAAATATTATCTGTAGATAGCTTGGACATCCAATAAAGCATTGGCATATAATCTCTTGATTCATAAAGCATCACAAAGTTTTCTCACAAAGAGTAACTTCACAACAAAGTCTGGATGGTGACTGGTAACACAACATCCAAGTGTTTTGTGGTCATCAGAAATGATGGTAATGTTTTACTGGTCGCTAGATGATCATCTAACCACAGAAACTGTCTGGAATTAGACGTTTATACATACACTAATTTACGCAACCCGTCAAAAATGACTGCTAAATATTTAGATAGATATGCACACACGCACCCCCCCTCTAACCAGGCTATGACTATTCCCTCTTCCCCAGACCCGAAGAACAGGGAGAGCTGAGAGTGACTGGAAAGAAATTATATATCGTATGTATGTGTGTGTGTGTGTGTGTGTGTGTGTATATATATATATATATATATATATATATATATATATATATATATATATACTGTGTATATATATATATATATATATATATATATATATATATATATATATATATATATATATATATATATATACTGTGTATATATATATATATATATATATATATATATATATATATATATATATATATATATATATATATACAGTATATATATATATATATATATATATATATATATATATATATATATATATATATATATATATTTAGCCAAACATTCAATCTTTATTATATAGGCATAATGTGAATTGCATCCATTAAACAAACAACCAATTATAGATTACACCTTAAAGATATCTGTATCAAAAGCTTGGAATATTATCATAAGTGTTAAAGCTATATTTTTGTGCATAGTGACTTTGTTGAGAGCTTGATGGGATTTATTTATAAATCTAAGCCATAAGGGGTAATTTAGTGGCCATATGCAACTGCATCCTTCTTTAATATTAAATTTTATGTTCTGCAGAAAATTCCTTCAAAGTTAAAAAAAAGTTTTGTAATGGTGTTCAGAAGCTTAAATAGAAATTTGTTTTTCATTTATAGTTTCAAGACCATCTATAAGAGTAGGATTTTGGATTCATGAATTTGGGCTATATAGCATGGCATTGAGGCCTGTAAGGTCATTCATTGCCCAAGTGCATCTAGAGTAAATCCTTAGTGTTGCACTCTGAGGTAAAAGGTAGAAGATGATGGACAGCAAGATTGAGGATTGTAAAGTAGGTTATAAAGCAAGTGCAGCTAGGGTCCTAAGGAACTCTGCTAAGAGCAATAGGTATGATTAATAGGTCTCTAGTGTTATAAAACTCAATTAGTCCCCAGGCAACACTACTTTGTAACAGATCTAACAACTTTACAAAGATATCCTTTTGCATTTCTAGGAATTTTTGTTCTCTGCTGAAGGCAACAATTTTTATTAAAACCAATGTTATATCTCTTAGGTCTTCTCATAACTATCATTATTATTTTTATTATTTCTCTAACAGAATTTTCAGTGATACAGTATACTAGAAAGACAATTCTGTCAACTATAGTGTACTGTAATTTGTCAAATTTTTATAAAAATCAAGAAGGATAAAATGTCTGAAACTTCAAAATCGCAATTGCATTTATATTTGTTCTATTCGTGGAAATATCTAAAATAAAGGAACAAAAAATAACAAAGTACCTATATGAAATTCATCCATTAAACAATCTAGTAAAGAAATTATTATGCAGTCAACATAGGTTTAAGGTATATCTGAATAAATTACCAAATTATTGGCCTATATATTAATAGACTAATGTCTATTCAACACATGTAATTTAGTTTCTTTATACTAATTTGATAAGATTTATCTGAGCTTCAAAGATTTCAAAACCAACTTTGCATAATATATATGTTTACATTTAATCTTAAGACTTATGAGAACTTACTGGGCCGTTGAAAGATTTTGATTTGCGTTACGATCAGCTAATTACAAATAAATCATTTATGGATGTCCGTCAACCCAATGAATTATGATAGCAGCGATACAGCAGAGGCTAACAACACAAATAAGCTGATATTAGCTCAAGATATCAAGATAGGGCATACCAGCACATATTACATGTCAACATACTGCAAAGTATAATTTTTCATTTCTATCACATGATTAAGATGTTTGATTCGCAGGAATTCATCAAAATAGTGAAAATATTTAAAGGTTAAAAAATATCCAAGTCATTGCTAAAATAGGAGATTGAATTACAGAAGTACTTATCAGCTATGGAAAGATATTTCATTTAAGTTCTTAGCCCATAAGCATAATTTTATAAACAGCAGCAATTTCTATTTACAATATTTTTTCTATTAGCATCATATAATTTGTCCATCAGTGAAGTCCTCAAAAGTATTCTCATAAATTTTTTTATACTTTTTTTGTTGTTCAGAGTTCATCCCACAGTTTTCTTTTATGTTATGCAGATCATTTGAGAGTTACAATTATCCTGTTTTTCCCCGAGCAAAATTTTGACATTTCTAAATTAGATTTAATATTCCCGTCAGGAATGTAACCTATGTTATCAATTTCTATTTACTCTTGTACATATTTTGCATACACAATGCATAACACATTAATCTTCAAATACAAAAATAAGAAATCTTGTGAGTAAATATAGGTGGCAAATGTGTAAATAATGAACTTAAAATAATAAACTCATGTCAAAAGAAACCCCTCTCAACCTGTATAGGGAAATGATACAGTATTCCCATAGTGTTGGAGCTGGGCGAAAAAAAAAAAGAAAAAGTTGTGTAACTGGTGCAGTATGTATATCTCCCTACAAACCACTTTCTCATATATATCATCTGTGATTATTTGGCACATGTATATTTCATATTGTGCATTCTTTGTTGGGTCTACACCATTGCCCCTATAATCTTTTTGGCCTGTTAAATATAATTCAATTGCTTTCAAAGGGACAACTTTACATTTTACCCTCAAAGCTGTCTGTATAGTTCTGTCATTTTATAATATGGCCTAGTACTAAAAAAATCATTATGTAGACAATGGTTCCCCAAAACATTTCTTTGTTATCAAGATTTTACAGTACTGGTTTAAAATCTCTCAACTCTTGATTCCAATGAATTATTAGTAACAACATACAGTTTACAAAACTATGATTTGTACTTTACAATACTTACATTATTTTGAGCATATAAGTACAACATATGTAAATACAGTATGGGTAAAATTTAACCTTGAAAAGTAAAAAGGCCAAAAGCTGTTCACATAACATTTAACTTCCTCTCTCTCTCTAACATTTAACTTCCTCTCTCTCTCTCAAAGCATTTATAGAAATGGATTTGCTAAAAATAATTTCTTGCATCAAGGACTTATTAAGAGTAAAAAAATAACACAGCTACTGAAACACAAAATTTTACTTGAAAACGTGTCTTGTATTAAGAGCACTAATGTTATGTACATAAGTAACCAATATTTTATAAAGGCATTGCATATAACTCTAGATTAAAACTTTCCAAATACAGTGTATACACAGTATTGGAAAAGATATACAGGTATATCAAATGGTAGTTGCTTAAGTACTTAAAAAAATAGGCTAGTACAGATGAATCTGGACATTCCTGTACAATATATACAGTACACTTAATTTGCAACATAAACAAGTTATATTTGAATCTTTAAATGAAATGATGCACAAGTTCGCAAATAATGCGATAAATGTATATGTACACGAGATTATTCAACTGCATTTTCATAACATAAATTGCATTTCAACTGTTCAATGAATAAAAGTAATCACCGGAGACTATAAAATCATACAGTGCCAAACTTCTTCATGAACTTTGTTGTAGACAGTCAAATCATTCACATTTAGAACTTGAGGAAAAAAAACAGTTCACATTTACATTGCTGTTTCAGAGGATGCAACAGCAACAGGTAGCTTACTATTGCCTTTATGTATGAGGAATTCCAGATGGGCTAAGACACGGAACATTTCTTGAGCACCTTCTTGATATTGAATGTGCTGTCTAAGGGTACCTAAACTTGCATCTACTTCTGTCATTGCAGGGCCACTTTCCACTTCTTCTACTGGTTCTACAGTGCTTTCTTCTGTTGATTCCTCTTTTTCTTTCCCTCCTTTTGCTTTTTCTACCTCAGCTACTTCCTCTTCACTATCTGATGATTCTACATCCGCACCCGTTACTGCGGCAATAATGTCCTCGTCATCCATCAAATGACATACCTGCACGTCATCATCAAATGACACAAATTCATCAAATGTGACTCCATCAGGAATCTTGAAGCCTTTTGATTTTATCTTATGAAGAAGTTCTAAGTTTTCAGTGCCTAAATTAGTCTCTGGAATTAAGTTCATCCCCCATATACCATATTTTCCAATACCTGCTCTCTGAAAGCTGTTGTTGATTGTAACATCTGTAACTGCATGCCATGCTGCAGCAAGAAGGTGCAAACATGACAAAAGATTCAACTGCAGCTGGGAATGTTTACCTCTCCTTTTCTTTTTTGTATTTTCCTCATCTATAAGGTTTATCAAGGTTTCTAGGACAGCCCTACGATAGTTTCTCTTCAAAGAGTGAGCAACGCCAAGTTTAAAGGGCCCAATAAAAGAAGCAGGGCTGGTAACTATTCTAACAGCATTCAGTTTAGGGACTTTTGGATGAATTGGGAGATTTGGCAATATCAATAACACTTTCCTATTCTGTTGAACAAACCAAGAATCTAAATCATGAAGCCAAGCAAGAAAACTTTCCATTGTCATCCATGCCTTTGGATTTGACAAATACTGTACAGGAAGAGATTTTACATTTTTAAAACATTTTGGTTTTGGATGTTTTCCAATGACTAACAATGGAAATTTTTCAGTACCGGTCATATTGGTGCACAACAAAACTGTTATTCTGTGTTTACTTTTACTCCCACCTGCACAGCGGTCTCCCTTGAATGTAGCCGTTTTATTAGGCAATATACGATATAATAAACCAATTTCATCTGCATGGAACACATCATTAGCCTCATACTCCACCAATGCAGAAGGTAAGACCTGAGTTGTAAAGTCTCCTTTTAACTCCTCAGCATCTTCTTGATTTTCTTTATCTTTATTTGGTTTACCCCGACCAAGGACAATATTTTTTCTATGCTTGAATCGATCAAGCCATCCATGAGTAGCTTTGAATTCTTTATATCCTAATTTTACAGCGAAGTCCTTGGCCTTACGGCAAAGAATGGGCCCAGTCACAGGTGCATTAATTTGCATTGCTTGTTTGTACCATTCATACAAAGCTTCCTCCACATCCTCTCTTTGTGCACCTCGTAATCTCTTGCTATCAGGATGAAATTTTCCATTCTTCCAAACTCCTAGAAATTTTTCTGCATGTTTCATTATGAAGCTTAATGTTGACCTTCCAACATTATACTCCATTGCCAGATCAACCTGTTTTTCACCCGACTGAATACGCCGAATGATTTCTACCTTTGTCTCGAGGGATAAAGCTCCTCGTTTCTCACCTGTGTGTGAAATTAAGTGTCTTCTAAACTGATACTTTCGAAGAAATCCAAGATCACACAAATTGCAGATGTAATGCTTCCTCCCATCTACAACCACAGGTTCTGGGATTTCTGTAATTGTATTCTTTGATTCACTAGAAACATTTGCTGGATCATCCACAGATGCCTCTCCTTCAGTTGTAGACTTGTCTTTCTTTTCTTTTGTCTCACTTTCACTCTTTTTCTCTTTTTTCTTCTTCTTTTCCTGCGGCTGAGTTGTTACATTTCCAGTGGACTCGAATCCAGAACCATCTTGCACATATTGCATCATGGCTTGAGTTACCAAGCTGGTAGATGATGTCGAGGCTGAAGTTGGAATTAGTGGAGCTTGAGAAACAGGAACGCCAGATGGAGCAGTATTGACTGTTTTCACATCGTATTGCACGGAAGTTGGCATAGCACTGTTACTGTTAGTAGCTGTAGCTACTGAGCCATACTGCTGAGGTCTACTGCCTAACTGATTAAAATTTGATCTATCTACCACATACTGAGAAGTTCTAGACACAGCATAAGCATGAACAGGAGTAACGATATGTTGCTGCTGAGTTGTGGTTGGGTGAGATGTTCTTGATTGATCATACACAGTACGAGGCTGATATTCACTAAGTCTTGCCACAGCATACTGCTGGGCCCGTGACAAATCATAGGCATCCGCATACTGAGGAACAATAGAGGAACCTAATGTATTTGAAGGTACTGTATTTGGCAAATGATGTGCTGAAACGGGAATGGAATCAGAAGAGTATCCCATTGTAGCTGCAGCTGCTGCCAATCTTTCCAGATCTGCACAGGCTGCAGTTGTGAGTCGCTGCATGTCATCCATGTTGGAAAGCCTGCAACAAAAGAGAAATTAAGACATTAAATAAAGTAAAAGTGATAAAAACACAAAGACAATATTTTTTAAATTTATAGTGTTGTTAAACTCATAATCTTTCATATTCCAACAACTTTGTCAAACTACAAAATTATTTGCAGTTATAATTATCATTACAGTACACAAATTTAATATTTATATACAACCTATAGCAGCCATAGCTAATATTTTACCCTAATAGGAACACAGAACTGGAATTAAAGATATCAGGCCAAAGTACAGTAAATTCCATTGGCTTTCAATCAGTATAGTAATATTCCAATGATGAATCCAAAAATGATATACAGGTACTGTAAAATTACTTCTATAGAACAATGAATGACGTATCATTACTACTTTTTTTTTTTACTTTATATTATTTATGAACTTATTCCTTTTCATATACATACAGGCATTATATTTAATGGGAATTTAACTTGTAAATTAACAGTACTGTATTTCACACTTGTCCTATATAAAGTCTGCTCAATCTGAATAATTTATTATAAAAATATTAGTAATAATAATATTGGGATTTGAATAGCAAATTTGATTATTTCTATAAGGCTTCATTCTCGAAACTGCTTAAGTTTCTATTTATACCATAAAAATCTTAGGAATTTCTTCTTTTCTTACACTATAATAGTCTCTACCCTCTAGTGGAGTATTAAGTTTGTATGCCGATATATGGCAATAAAAGTGCTTGGGTACACCACCACATCCTTGTCTTTTCAGTCTCGAATTCAAAACATTTTCAACAGTCTCTTGACATCACTAGTCAGTGATGAGACATGATATAAACATCCGGTGAACATAGAAATATTAATCAGTTTTCTAACTACTAAAATTGTTTATTTCCATGAACCTTCCATGACATTCTTAAGGCTAAATCGTATATTGATGGAGATAAGATAGTGAAGGAAAAAAGTGAGAAATCTAACACTCAAGAATAAAGACCAACACCAATTACCAGACTCGCCTTTAACTAATTCAAGATTAACAGTAAGCTACTTAAACTTGCAATCCAGATTAAGAACATTTTAAAACCAAATACCCCAGAGAAGCTAAAATGCAATAACAGTACTGTAAAAGGAATTAAAAAACTAAGAACTCTTCACAAATACAACCTTCAATACTTAATGGGAGAACTATATACAGTACTGTATCTGCTATAATAACCAGCAACTTGCTATATCTCATTGAAAAAACATAATTCCATATCTTGAAACAAATTTATGAATTTAATTTAAAGAAAAACTTCTAAAGTATTTATACTACATCCCCACAGCTACCACTGCACCCATTGCCCTGTAAGTCTTATACGGAAACAAGGCTTCTTTTAAATAATGCTCTGGAAATAAAACACATTTGGAACTCCACGAAGCTGGTGCCAAAACTCTTTCCAAAGAAAGATTACTACAGAAATTACAGAAAGTAGCTAAACTTAATATTATGAATCCAAACTTTCAAGACCTTCAAATAACTGAAATCTAATTCTCTTTGAGCCTCTGTCACTAAACCGTTAATAAGAAACGACAAACCATTCTTGGAGAGAGGTCGCCCTGAAATCGTAACCCCAAAAAACAAATTAACAACCTTTCCCCCTAATGTTTTTTGGCATCTTAATAAAACTTAACTGTTCTAATGGGCAAAAAAAAAAAAAAAAAAAATTGACAGACAACTGACCTTTACCTCCAATGAAGGAATTGGGAAAAATTGAGGAAGACCCCTTAAAGTCAAAGTATTTTTAGCCTGAAAGACAGGCACTATAAAAGAGATAATTTTCTAAACATCAAAACCTACATTATTGGAAAAAGCTTACGGCTAAGGCTTAGAAAAAAGATCTTGGTTGTAAGATCTTTCAAAACAAAGTGTTTTGAAGGTTCAAAATGAGAACTGTAAATTTGTAACACTACTTCTAGATTCCAATAGACCACCTTCCTGACAACCGGAAGTTTCGAAATTTCAAGGGACCGGAAAACATCTTGTGATAATACAGTACCAGGAGCAGATAAATCTAATCCTAGATATTTGAGCATGACCTTAAGCTTGGACCTGTAACCTTTAATAGTTAAAATAGACAATTTCCTTTCACAACATTTTAATTGGAAATGACGAAAATTAACAATATTTTCCAAACTAGTTCTTGTTACTGAAACATTCCTGAATGTGTATTAATCAAAATACTCATTCCATTGTCTTTTGTGTAAATCACTGGTAGACTGGCATTTGGAACCTAATATAGACAACCTAATATAGACAATCTAGAGAAGCTAGAAGACTTTTTCTAAAATCAGAGGACCTGGAAGACATTTTCTCAGAAAATATAGTGGTCCACCTCTATCCGGTTAGATGTAGTGAATGGGTCTTTGGGTGAACTGACCTCAAAATGGGTTGTCCAATTTTGATCTGGAAAGGTAATCTACTTGGGCACTTTGACTAAAGGCCACATACTTGTAAGTACTTCTTTCTGAGGCTTAAAGGGAGCCACCAGCACCATAAACTTGCTTATTATTATCTGATTCATTGAGAATGGAGAAAAGTATTGCAGGTGCAGATTCTACCAGCTCTGTATGTAACAGGGCATCCAACCTCCTTGCTACAGAATCTCGAATCGGAAAGCAAAACACCTACATCTTCTTGAGTGGTTGCAAACATGTCCACATTTGGTCTTCCCTCCCTACTCCAAGTCTCTTAAAACATTACAGGATGTATAGACCATTTCTTTGGAAATATTTGGTTTCCTGCTTGACTGATTGGCTAGTATGCTAAATTTCCCTGGAATGAACTGAGATTGAAGAATTATTCCCCTCAGATCTGTCCAAGAGTCTATCCACTATCAGGAACACGGATTCTGATTTAGCTTCCCCGGATTCCGAATGTAAACCAGTGCTGTTCTGTTGTTTGACAAAGCTGCCACACACTTCCTCATCACCAGAGACTCCTGAACTGGAAGAGCCTTTTGTACAGATAAGAGTTCCAAGTATTTATATGTAGCTCCGATTCCTTCTCCGACCATCTTCCTGAGAGGAAGATGATCCATGGTTGCACTCCAGCCTTCCTGGCAAGCATCCGTGAAAAGAACTTCGTCAGGAACTTCTACTTCAAATGACACTCTGAGCTAAATGACCAGGATTATCCCACCAATTATAGCTGGTTCTGCATTACTGATATACAAATCATGTCTAGATTGGAAGTCCTGTTTCAATGATAATTGAGATGTAACTGGAAATCCTTCATCTTAAACTCACCTATCAAAACAAACTTCCTGAGAGATGCCACAGTCCCCAGTAGCCTCGTCTGCAACAAAACCTACATTGCTTTCATCAGCTTCAACTTCTCCAACAAATGCAAGAATAACTGAATTCACCTTTCCGATGGAAAAGCCCGAAAACAAAATATTGTTTTTATTATTCCCAAATATAGAATCATTTGGATTGGCATCAGAAGATACTTCTCCAAACCTTCTCAATAACCTGATTAACCATTCTTGCTGTACCTGAATCTCTTCCAAGGACGCGTTCAAAATTAACTAGTCATTTAAGTTCAATAGAAATCATATTCACAGAACTCTCAGCCATTTCAAGATTGGAGCTCTCACCATTGTGAATACTTGAGTAGTAGTCCCTTGTCCAAAACACAGGCACTTAATTTGTTACATTTTAACTATTCGCAAACCAAAGGCGTTTCTTTGATTTTAGATGAATAGGAACACAAAAGTAAACATCTTTAATATTTATCGAAAAAATTCCAGTCCCCTTTCATTACTGCCCCTAGGACTGTAGAAGGAATTTCCATTGAAAACTTGATAAGAATGGTATGCCTGTTTAGAATCGAGATATCTAGAACTGGCCTCCAAACCCCCTGATGCTTTGGGCACTAGGAACAACCTGTTGTGAATCCCTTTTTTTTTTCTTTTTTTGGAGAAGATTCCCAATATTTATTTTCTACAGATCGACTCGGGCCAAATTATTTTGACAACTTAGAAAAGATGCAAGACTATCATACAGTAGTTCAAGAAAAGGAGAAATTCTGAGATTTTTAGGGTAGATGTTGATATTTATCCCGCTATGAGAAGGAACCCTCATAAACATTAAGGGATTCAAAGACATAAATAAGAGTGATAATAAAGGATAACAATCATTGCAGTGTTTTAAAAGAATAAACAGGCAACCAATATGTTTAATAACTATCCTAATATGTAATTGACAATATTCCGGTAATTTTTCTAAATCGGTTAGTTCTTTGGCATTTCCATACTATTGAAACTTTTTAAGACTGCTTTCTACATTGCACTACAGTACTGTACAAGTATCTGCATCAAAATTTGCATTGTTAAAACTTGTAGCAAATTTAATGATTTCATTGTAGTTATTTGTATGAACAGCCATTTTTATAAACAAATAAATTGAGCTATATTTCATCAGTATTTTATACTGTATTCCTAGAAGCTATATTCTGAACTTTAAAGTCTGATAATTTTTTTTTCAAAAATTTCATTTTTAAGTTCATATACTGTTCTGTGTGAAAACAAATCTTGGCATCTTTTTTCATTTCACATTTAATTACATCGCTAATTACATCACTCCATATAAAGAGTAATGCTCCAAAGGCCTTTACAAAGGTTATGAGAAGTAAAAGTGATGCACTCAGTCAGAAAATTCTGAAGAATAAGACTTATCAAACATGCTAAACAAATTTATAATGTGTAGGAACAACTCCATGCCAGTCCAAACCTCAGATGAGGTTTGGTGGCTAGAAAGGCACCCGGCCATGAAAAATTATTAGCCAAAAACAATGAGACTAAATATGTTGAATGGGATGTATAATACAGAAACCCTATAGAGAAATGGAAAAGCTGAAAACAAAGAAGTTACCTATTCTTAAAGAAAGATTTGTGCCATAAGGTACCCTTCCCACGAAGCCATCTTTTATGGATTTATCACTTAGCAAAGATCAAATTTAACTTGCTTAATTGGCGTTATGCTATTCGAAGCAGCACCAAAAAACATCATCTGCCATAAAGATATTAAATATATCTACATGCTGAAAGTTTAAGACCATGAAATTGAGAGACTAATTAAAGTAAGGCTAACTTACAAGGGCAGGCCCCATCAGGAGCAATATGGACATTTTTAAAGCTAAGTTGTATGTGAGCAAACCACACATTCAGCCATTTGGAAATTATTCCCCAAAGGACTCCTTTTCTCTACAGCTAAACACGGTAAAGGAAAGCATTAAAGCAAATATTCCCAAAAGGGCTCCCTTTATCTTCAGCTAAACAAGGTAAAGGAAAGCATTAAATTAAAAAAAAATGGCATTAAAAGCAATGGTAAACAAAGAGCTCTCCTCATTTTCCAGTGCTTGAAGATGTTAGGAATAAGGGACCCTTTTGATAAGACCTCATTTTTATTTACGGGAATTTGGTTCAACAAAGGTCCATATTTGCAAAGAATTACAATCTCTCTCCTGTGTCCTATAAAGGATCCCAATTGCAATTCCTTACAAGCTCTTCAGCCTGGTTTTACAAGCTCTCCACCCTAGTTTTTCAGTATATAATACATAACTAAAGTCGCATCAAACAATCCACCTCTGTCCTTCTAATCTGATGATTTTATTTTGATTATCCTAAGTAGAGGAATAAATACTAACTCAATGGTAATTCAATGCTGAGTGAAAAGAGAAAAATATGCAAAATACATGATCAATGATATCACACCAGTTTAAAAATATCCATTAAGTGAAGCAAAGCCAATGATTTGGAAAACTTGGTAATTGCTATCAGAGGATATTTCATTTGCCTTCAAACTCATGCTTCACATTATAAATTTAGAAGATATAGTATTAAGCAATCTGATTATGCACCACTACATGTAATGACATGGTAATGTGTGAGAAATTATCTATTTCTTCCAAACAATCAACTACTGTAGGAGTTCTTATATAAATCTAATATCTGTTTGAATCTTGTACAATATTAACTCAACCAAGAGAATGCAATTCATAAAGGATACACAATGTAAATACCTTCCTTACTAATAAAATCAGGTCAACACATTGTATAATTCTCTTGGCAAACTTTGGAGAAAATATCAACAGGAAAGCCAAGACTATATTATCCAAGCTTTGACACAATATGGTCTTATAATCTAAATCTTCAGATACATGATTTAAAAGTTATTACCTTTTGCAGTGGTGTATTCAGTAAACTAAACAGTACTTTTTTCTTTTCATTTCAAAGTAGTTAAAAAAGTTAGCAATCCACTACCATGAAAGTACTGTACAGTATTTATGTATTCATATTAATAATACAGTAACTGCTTTATAATGAAACCATGAGAAAATAATATAAACAAAACAATTAGATTCAAAATTTAAACAGAATTAATTAATGAGGAAATTTTTTTGTATGTAAAGTTCATTATAACCAAATTTATGTCCCTACTTTCAGTAATTTTAGTGCACTACAAATATATGTCAATTCAAATGTTTAGAAAAGTAAAGCTTTTCTGGAGTAACCCATTTTATAAACTCTTGTGCTGTATCAAACATAATTACCAGTGAATGCAAATAAGTGTTAATGAATGACTTACGTATACCAAATTTATTAAAGCAATTGAACGAAAAAAAAATTTAATGCAATAATAAATTACTGGACAGTATTAAAAGGATTAATTTAGTTAATTTCCTTGTAAATCTTAATCCGTATCTAAAAATCTAATAAAATAAACAACTTTAAAACATAACTGTACTAGTCATGACTTATGGTCCACATTGTATACAGGTATAATCTAAACTTTAATGGAAAATTAGCTGTAGGTTAAGACTATTTTTTTTTTTAAATGGATGAAAATGGTTGACCTTTTATATTGTTGGAATATGAAAATAAAGATCATGCATGTTAGGTATCTAAAGAAAATTCACAGTTTGCTATTTTTGCTTCATGCAAAGACTTAAATGCATAAGAAAGAATTACTTTTCAGTCAATGAGGAACAAAGTCAGAAAGGTGAAATAAAAATTACAACACCAAACCCTATTGAAACCTTTATTGTAATAAAAATTCACACAAAAAAAGTCTTAAACTGCAGTACAGTACAAGTAAAATATTGACTGACTCTTGATTGACGATTTAATTTCATCGAAGAAGCACCATTGTCCCACTCCGTACTGGAAAGAGAGAGATACGTAATATGAGAAGGAATATAGATAGATGGCAGTAAAACATTAGATTAAGCACCAATTTGGTCAAAGATGATGCATCTTCATTCACAAATGACACCCACCACAATATTTGATTCATATGTTGTAAGTACTGCAATCTTCTCTCCTTTCATAAAAGATTCCCTTGAAACAAAATAATTTATTTTTTAGCAACACACATCAAGAAATAGACGTTTAAAGATAACACGAAGAATAAACCAACAAGCAAATTTAATCTTGAAAAGTTTTAAAGACCCAATTGACTTTGTTCCACATATGACCGTCAAATATTTGTCAAATTTCTGTTTTACTAACCTTGTAGTAATCTCTGCAGATGGAAATTCTTCCTTTAACCTAAAAATAGAAAAAAAAATATAAATAATAATGTATTCGTACATCATTAAATCAAAATATATAATGCCAAATATTCATCAAATGTTCACCTCAAACTACTGTAAATATGCTTATGACTTTATTTCATAGAAAATTCAAAATTTGAATTATGACTAAAGTACGGTACTTCAGCATTTGAAAATCTCTAAAAGAGAAAACCAATAGCACAACACCAAACTTGCTCATCAACTATTAAGTAATAGGGGTCAGGCTAACAGCTATGAGAACAGATTGTAAATATCAGAAATTAAACTCTATTCAGTATTACCCGACACATGAACCTTCACTTCACATCTCTGAGAACTACTTGCAGATTGAGGATAAGCAGGGAATTGAAAGGGTGGATATTGAAGGTTAAGAATCCCGGGCAAAAGATTGTTGTAAAAGGAAATGTACATGAAAGAATACAACCTCTGGAAATATCTCTAGATATTAGAAAGAGACCAGATACAGCATCATCAACAACAGCAGCTACAGTACAGTACTGTACTGTATAGCAATTCATTTAAAAACCTTAAATATACCAGTATCGATCGGGTAGGCTAACCAAATGAACGCCAAAATAGCCTAACTAATACTCAAACGTTAATGAACTTCAATAACCATACTTGAATACTGTATAAGATGTCTAGAGCTAAATAAACAAAACTACAATTAGTATGAGGAACTAATTGAAAGTCG
The DNA here is from genome assembly GCF_036898095.1 of Palaemon carinicauda. Lineage (NCBI taxonomy): Eukaryota > Metazoa > Arthropoda > Malacostraca > Decapoda > Palaemonidae > Palaemon > Palaemon carinicauda. The sequence continues at coordinate 87,628,603 of NC_090748.1, read as the reverse complement.
TAAATAATCATGAAGCTCTCGGAGGTAGCGACACTAAAATGGCTGCCGAGGGGGTAAGGCATCACACAATACTGCTGAGACTAAAATTAACAATATTATTAATTTTACGTGTGTCGCTACCTTGAATTATCAAAACAGATAATTGCAATACTTAACTTGGGAGTAGGGGTCTCCAAAAGGTCAGACATATTCACAACACAGTAACAAAGAAGCTATGAAAACGAATGCGTGTGGATATCACGGTGCTAGAAAAGGAATGATGGAAGATGGGTGGGTGGTAGTGGTGGTAGGGGGCAGTAGCAATAGTAGCGGGCAATAGTCGGATGTAGAACAGCACCTCGTAGTATCGGGGGATATTGAGGAAGGAGAAGACTATTTGGTAACGGACCTCTTGGTAGTGGTTTTAACATGCCCCAGTTACTATACCGACACCCTATAAGGGTGAGCGAGCTGGGTATATTCCTGGCATTCCATGCAACTTTTTCTTTGGTATATTTAGCAGTATTTATACCTTAGAAATGGTGCTATAAGGAGTATTTCACGGAGCGACACAGGTTGAGCACAGAAATAGATTTTTCCTTTGTCAAAATCCCTTTTACGGAATGGAGCAAGTCCAAATAAGAAGTAGTCTTATGCCAGTCTCTTTCAAAGGTTTTAAAGATTTGAATAATAATGACAACTACTGTATGTCAAAGGTTTTAGAGATATCAATATTAATGACAAAAGTCTCCAAGTCACAAAGTGATGGCTAATTATCAGCAGAATATTAAAAATGTCATCAATGGCCCTTTTCCTAAAGGTTGGAGGTTAAGAGCATCAATCAGTAGCTGGGAATTTACATAATCCTATAATGTATAAAATGGAATAGAACTCGAGTCAGATGCCTTGCAAAGACCTCTAAGAGACAGGATTCTAAGAATAAAAATAAAATAAAAAAATCATGAGTTTGTGACATTGCAATCTTAACATGGAAAAACTTTGCTCCGTTAAAGCATAAAGAGTATGCTTCAGTTAAAGCTTTAATAGAACCTGAAACATCTGTAGATCTTTTGATATTGATACTGTTGATTGATTTGTTCCTCTACTTAATGGTTCTTGGACCATATATTCATTGTATGCTTAGCCCATCATATACCTTGAGACCATGCTATACAGCTATTAGCATGAAATAAATGAATGGACTATTACTGCTCATGTTGCATGTACAAGTTATGCCATGTAAAACATTTATCTTTGTAAACCTCAAATCCATTTTTACCAATCATCAATTTCACTACATCACAACTAACAGAATAGTTCACGGGTGCTAACAAGGAATGATGGGAGAAGGTTAGGTAGTGGCGGTGGGGGTGGGGGGGGGGGGGTGGGGGGGGGGGCAGTAGCTGTAGTGAACGACACCTTGTAGTAACGGGGGATTTTGAAGAGGGAGAAGTCTAATTGGAAAGGGATCTCTGGAAGTGGTATCACTCGCCCCAGTTTTAATACCGACACCCTTTAATGGTGCTTTAAGGAGCATTTCACTGGGCGACACAGGTTCCTCGCCCAGAAATAGATTTTTCCTTCGTCAAAATCCCTTTTATTGCCTCTTTGTATTTCTCAGTGCAATACTTTCTTTGGAAAATGACAGCAAGATGAAGTACTTTTGTTTAATATGGGTTTAAAGGGAATCGGAATCGGCTTTTAAGGATCTCAACATTTATCACTCTGAAACACTAGCATTTAAGGAAATTTCTCGAGGAAAAGAATTCAAAGATATTAAGCCTCTTTAGCTGGTTGTCTAGTCTTCAACACCATGAAGCAATGAGGATAATACTCAATGATCATAAACATTGATTTTTTTTTTTTACTCTAGCATTCAGTTATAAAATTATTCTGTATATATCCAGAAACCCCAGGTACCTTGGTAATTTAGGTTTTTTTTATTCACATTAGTTTAGGAAAGATAAAAAATGCTGTAATAGTAAATTCAGTGAGCTTGCATTGCTCTGGTAATTTGTTGAGAAGCCTCTGCAACAACGAGAGCTAATGTAACTACGACCATATCTTCACAGAAAACCAATTTGTTACTGATTCTATTTTAAAAGCAATTACATTGTTTTCATTGGCACCTGAGACCTTGACATTGTACTATCTGTCCTCTATTCTAAATTATAAAATTCATTATTTTCAAGTGTGTTAGATAACAGTAGAAAACTATGTGGAAAAGATTTGCAACACATTCATCAAACTCTACGTACCTATCCGTAGGATAAAATTTACAACATAGGTAACCATCATTTTTCTTTACCATATGATACTCTGGCCTTCATACCTTCAAAGAAACATACTGTAAGCATGTCCTTAATATCCTCATAGTATGGAAAAAATGTGATCAGGACAATTTTTCCACACAGTATTTGAAATTTCTTTTGTAAATTTAAGACAGCAATTACCTAACTTCAAAGGTACAAATTTACAATAAATGTGATTGGCAAGAAAGACAAATCAACTCTCTCAACTGGATGGTTGATCAGCAGGGATCAAAACATGTGTCATGAATGATTTTTCTTTAAAAAGGAATGGGAAAAATGCATCTGATTGTAGTAATAACCTCTCAATGTAATGGTGTCCCCAAACGTTAAAAAAAATGCAAAATATTTAGACTGACTACGAGGTCAATTTTTCGAGTATCGAGGAAAATCCACATTGAATTGTATGTAAGCCGACTCAGTTCTTATTAGATACTGTTGCTATAGCACTGTACTAAGGTACATGGTAAATGATTGGAACATACTGCACTGAAGGAAATTTTGCAGAAATTACTCAAAAGGTTAACCCACCAGATCCCATAAGATGCATTCTACATACAGTTATTTTTACTCCCATCAGCTCTTACATAACATAATCTAATCCAGTATTCCGTGTTTTCTCTCAACATTTACACTTACATATATAAAACTAAATACTAATGAAAAGGAAATTATTCAACTGCAGTAAGAAAAAAATCTTAGTGCTAATAGTTCTTATACTGTGTTAAGTAAGATGTCCAATAAAGGGGCCCGGGGCTTTGATGAAAAATTTTATCCACTCCCTCCTCTGGAGGACTGTAGGCAACAATTTCTGTGTTAAATAACCTTTTTTTCCATCTTCCTAGTACAGTAGTTGGAACAGTAGGGGCTTCATTATCTCTTACATCAGTGTTGATGGAATGGACCCACTAAGTATGGTGTATAATGAAGTACAGTATAGTATATAGCTTCAACAACACTAATGTTGTGAAAAAATGGAAATCTGTAAAATTTAACTAATAAAAAAACCTAATAGTAGCAGTAGCTAAATTATAAGATGAATTTTAGCCAGGTAACATCATAGAGATTCACAATCCAAGAGTCTTACTATCGGCATGTTTCATTATTACAGTAAGAATTGATCTCATCCGTAAATCAAAAATATGTAAAGAATGCTTTTAGTGAGCAACCAAAAAAAAAAGATATAGAAATTATCAATGGACAAGTGGGCTTTTAAAAGATTTGGGGGAACCATGGGCACATCTAAAGGTAATTATTCTTTAGTTCTTTATAAAAGATTAGGTTCTAAGTCAGGTTTACTTAGATGCAAATACTGTTTATGCTGAAATTCCATATACAGTAATTTAATGAATCAGTTTACAAAATTTTTAGAAATACTGTGAAACACTCCAACAATAAACATTTTTATTAACCTATTATACCTATAGGGTATAATACAATACTGTATTACATAATTTCATCACACCATGGAGATGAAAATTTCATGTCATATGCTATTCCAAATCATTGCAAAAATATTTCTGGAGGCATATTACATTCCAATTGAATAAAATGCTGTAGTAACCAAAACAGGCACATCATAAATTGTTATTTTTGTTTTAGTAAATTCTTATAAAAAAAAAATTACACATGAGAGAAACAATAAAGTCATAAGCCAGTTACATCTAAAATATATAAGTTTCAAATATTTCAATGTTCAAAACACTGCGCAGTATACTTTTACAGCAGCATTTTCAACGAAATCCAAAGCAATACACTTACCTTTGGACAATAATCAGCAATGTATTGGTCTTCCCGTGCAGAAATAAAACTTGTGAATTGGTGCATCTTCAAAATCTCAAATGATCTTAAGACTTCTTGGCCACTAGATGTCATAACTTAGTTCAATTCAAGAAAGGCACAATAACCTTCATCATATCCAACTGGGTTAGTGTAAAAAGAACCATGTTTGATAATTTGAATAAACATAATTATTATATATACACCAATTGATTAGCTTTTCTTATCCATAATAATTAGAAGAAAACAAATAATCCCTGTTATGTTTCAGAGGAAATTGAAAGTAGACAATTCAATGTTGGTTAAACTCCCAGAAACATATAAAAATTTAACAGAAGTTAGAGTGAGTGGAAATATTGATCATTTTTACTGTTACTTTTTAAAATCTCCTGTTGCTAAAGGACTCTTTTCTCTAGGATAAAGAGATGAACAGTCCACGTAAAACACACATAACATCTATTAACTTACATTGTTTTCTTATATGTTGGACAACATGGATTTCTTTGTCGATTTATTTGGCATATTACTTATTTTTTGGTACTATCTTTTTTCCACTCATAAGTAGGTTCAAGCATTTCCATTAATAATCATAATGAAATAAGAAATGTATGATAGGAAATTCCAAACAGTTTTAAATAATTTATTCGAAATTATCTCCATATCCTACACACTGAAGGAGAAGTAACCCAAACAAACGAGTTGACAGCTTTGGGCAAATATCAACCATACATCTGACTCAAGTGGTAGAAGCTGGGCATTACATTAGTGTAATTATAAATAATTATTAAATGAGACTAATAAATTAAACTTCTATGGACTCATGGGGGTCACCGAATGGATTTTGTCTGAGCTACCCATACGGTATCGTTACAAATTTCCTAACCGTGTCCAATTTCATTATGCAAATATGATTCTTATCAATGCAAATTCCTCCCACCTTTAACACTCACTCATTATAAAGTAAATACCAAAATTATTTTAGCTACATAATGAAAGAATCGCAAATAGAACTGTGAAGGCAAATGACTGACGGACACCTTTATTCAAGTAATGCAATAAGGGTGTGCAAAACATCTTGAGAGAAATGGCGAGTTGATTGAGATGAAAACGGAGATAAATGTGGCGCTAGAGACTCGCGAATAGTTAGATAAGATTGAATTAGACACTGTATTCATAAAGCTATCCCACAAAGATAATCAGAGTGGGGTTATTAGAATATTGTGATATTGTCACTCCTACTGTATCATTAAGATGAAATCGAGGTTAAAGACCACTGATTTTACCCTTGTGGGGGGGGGGCTGCTACTATCTATCTATCTATCTATCTATCTATCTATATATATATATATATATATATATATATATATATATATATATATATAATAATAATAACTTATTTACTTGGAAGAAGCAGAATACCTTAAAAATATACTTGATGTAAGATCCAGTGATAAAACTTCTTTTGATTAAAATATAAAAAGCTCAGATTCTACACTCGCTGTCATTAAAACTTTAAATAATAGGTTAATAAGTAAAAGATAATTTCGATGAAAATTACTTTGTTTAAGGTCATAATATTTCGTTTTAAGGTATGCCCTATTCTTTCTTTATGTTTTCTTGGCAAGATTAATTTCGTTATCCAATTTTGTTTTTCTTCAATTTCTACTTCTCACGCGAAACTATATATATTTGACATATTTATCCAAATAATTACAATAATAAACGATATGAAAAAATATCACAATAATAATAGGTAAATTAACAAGGAGAGAAATAAGGTTCAGGTATATTATAGGTAATAATAAACCTTCATTATTTTTGGCATTCCCTTAAAGTTTGTGGACATCATTACTATAGTCAATTTCTTTTAGCAATGCAGATTTGCAGACTCGCAGCGATGCCCTTTTAGCTCGGAAAAGTTTCCTGATCGCTGATTGGTTGGACGAGATAATTCTAACCAATCAGCACCGCTGCGAGTCGGTGCAAATATGCCTCGATAAAAGAAATGGACTATAGTAGCAAGGGCACTGGTATCTGATTTGACGGTTTATGTTTGAAGTCGATCCCTACACTGGTCAGATTTAGTCAGTTCCTATGCCACCTTCGAATTGAATAGATAATGTTTATTGTAGCGTTTTCTCAAATACAAAATAATAAAGATACTTTGTGGTAAACAAAAAGTATTTGCTGAAAATGGAGGTAATTATTTTGTAATATGCAAAACTATGATAACTTTTTTAATCATATATATTTACTGAGACTAATAGTAATAATTATCATTGAAACAATATTGATTATTATTACTAGTATTCGTCTTTGTTAAATGACGTCCTCAAACGTTTCCGGCATCAACCGTCATAAAATAACAACTAGCATTTACCAGTTAATCACCTGAGATATAATTCCTCCTTTTCTCGTCGCATTCCAGTCAATTTGAAAACACGCACACACACCCACACACACACACACAGAGAGAGAGAGAGAGAGAGAGAGAGAGAGAGAGAGAGAGAGAGAGAGAGAGAGAGAGAGAGAGAGAGAGACTTTCCTGTAACCCAGAATCCATGCACACGCTAGCTTGACGAAATTAAAGAGTCAGAGTTGTTATCCATATCTAAGTATATAATTATCAAGGGAAATTTATAATCCAAACTTTAAAATTTTTATAAAAATACTTATTAATTCAACTTCCATTTTCCAATTATGTTTATGTTAGAAAGCATCGTATGCCCATCGCTTTCAGGAATCAGCGTTACTATTTTTTAAATTATGTCAGTCGAAATTTAGACAGAAACATTAAGAAATTAACGGGGAATGGAGGTAAACTAAAGGGTTAAAAAGTAGGTACAGCAGAGGCCGAAGGAAATGCTACAAAGGCGTTTTTGTAACGCATACAGTAGATGACATGAGGTGCACTGACGACAATAAACACTCCCATTCCTCCTTTAGTGGACTTGTAACTGTTCAAGTTCCAAGTTAAGCTAACAATTTTTTTCAACATATATTTCATGAATTTTTTTTTTATTTAATAGCAAGGTAAGCTACCACTGAAATGCGAATTAGCTTTAATACATAGAGTTCTTGCAAAGATATGAGGTCATGACCTTAAAACTATTATATGTGACTGATATATCAACTAGCATACTTCATGAATAATAATAAGAATAAGGATAGGGAAGTGGGGAATATGGGGAAAGGAAGAGTACCCCTGGTTACAATCCAATTTATAGCTCAAAGGCAGGTACTCGGGATGGGAAAGATTTAGGAAATAGTGAGAAAGAGAAGTACAGGAGAAGAATAAAAGAGAGGGGGCAGACCCTCTGGCGATATTAGGGAATTGGTATTATTATTTTCCTTACTTAAATACTTCATGAATTATGTCGTTAACCTTATTGTATTATTTATTTGGTCCCATTATTCGCTTCAAAGGTAGCGCTGTGCAGACCCCAACCCCTTCTCTCTCTCAATCATTGTAGATGAAGTTTACGAATTCACAATATGTAATCAATTCAAATTGTGAAAACGAAAACAGCACTATTTAATGACGACCTACTTATTGGGTCTTTGTGACAGTAATGCAATTAGCACTGTCAGCAATTTATTCAAGAGTTCCCATAGCTACGAAGATCATTATCGAAAAAAAAAAATCACGTTTGTAAACTCTAATTCACAGTTTCCCCTTTTTTAACTGATACCATTATCATTTCGTATTAAGTGATCAATACTTTCAGCTTCTCTATTTCCTTATACAAAGATTCACAACTTATCAATTCCACATTTTTTATACATTAAACAGCTGATACATTTGACGAAATTTTAAATACATTCTTTCGTTTCATCATCCATTGCCATTTACAACGACTTATCCATCATATTTGAACTATAATTCCTTTTCAGTGTGACCATATATCTCACAATAGAAGGAAATTATCTCATAGTATATGCTATCTAAGCACTTTATACCCCCGTCATAACCACTTCATCACCCACATCATGATTTACTTTTCGAATTTCCAGATGAAATTTTAAAATAATAAAGGCAGTCCCACCTGTTAAAGACTTCTAAAAGAAGATAAGTATCCGGACATTTGAATTAAGGATCAAGTAACTATTTTATGTCATCAAAAGCATTATCTACATCGTTTTCCCCAATATAAACATTATATATATCATAGTTTTTGGGTTCGATTTCCAGTATCTTCCCTATATATATTAGAGAGCTACGTGTCTGGAGATATATATATATATATATATATATATATATATATATATATATATATATATATATATATATATATTAGCATCTTCCCTAAATATTAGAGCTACTTGTGTGATATATATATATATATATATATATATATATATATATATATATATATATATATATATATATATATATATATATATATATATATATATATATATATATATATATATATATATATACTAATAATTTTCGCTCACGCTCCTCGGCATTGGCAGACGAATAAATCATGGAATAGTTTTAGAAAAGTTTGAAATTTAAAATTGACATTGGAAATAGCACGCGTTATTGGCAATAGATTGTAATAAGTAATTACTCTTTGTAATTACACCTTCAACTATGCAATTATTCTAGTAATTACATAATCTACTGGTTTCATCAGAAAAATTTTGGAAGTAATTTCCTAATGAGTTATACCTCGTACCAATAAATGCAGTATCTTTCAGCACATAGCCTACTTATTTTTTTAATCCAATCTAATCTAATTATCGGGGATTTTCTTTGAAGATTGTGAAGACCTTTTAACCAACTGGTTCTTTTCCCAGGTTTGATTGATAACAATTTGAAAGAAAATCCCATTTGTAACCTAGTATTTAATATTTATCCTCTGAATGAAGTATTGCAAGGATCACTATACGTGAATGATTAATACAATAATATTCCTGTTCCCTTCAAGAGAAAATGCAAGTGAATTGCAATACAATACTTTTGATGTACAATTAAGTAAATCTCGGTAAGCACATTTCTTTTGAAACATGTAAAAACCGTGTATGAGTAATTGCCGAAGTTGCTTAAGCTTCCCATCAGAGAAATATTCAACCTTTTGCATCAGTAGTATGTTAAGCTACCCAGACTTACAATCTAGAGTCACTCGCTTCATATATCAAATCATCCAATGTTATAGTACCTTTGAAATCAATGTACCTCTTACCATTCTGTTTTCGTAATAAAATGACAATTTTCTTTTTCGTCCATATCAAAATTTCGCAAACAAAACTTCATTGAAAGATCCTAAAAACGTTACCTTTTATCTCAGACATCGTTGAATAATCTCTCACGAAACTGTCTAGCTATTTCATTATAACATCACCTTTACATCGTTCTACCACTTAATATATTTACTTCAACTCTTATAGATATAAACTATTGCTCTGTTTCCTTTGTCCCCTACCATTATCTGCCTTCGGGGCTAGGACAAAGTCCTTTTTCTTTTCATGCCATTCTGTCTCCCCCCCCCCCAAGCCTCAAAATAACAATGGAACAAGACCGTTTGTCAACTTTCCTCTCAAAATTAGATAAAAAACATGTTTGTATGTCGTTTGATCTATCCATCAACATTAACGGAATAGAAGTCACATTTTCAATAGGTTGTACAGTTAGCTTCATTAATTCCGGTACTGACATATCCTTTGCTTCCTATGTAGTGTACCAGGATTAATGAAGCCAACTGTACCTGCTGTTCTTTTCCTTAAAACGAGAACATGCTCACACCGTCTATTCTCCAATGGCACTTCCTTCAATCATCATAATTTTTTTTTTATAGACCATGCCCTGTGACAGCCATTCAGCTAAATTACCAACAAGCCATAGGTAATGATCAAAACGTACATGTACGAATATTTTATGTGACTTTCATAGGCCCACCTTTATTAACTGCTTCCCAAACTCTCTTAACGGCATTAATTCAGTCAATCTTTATTGACTGGATTACTTGGTTTTATATATATATATATATATATATATATATATATATATATATATATATATATATATATATATATAATTAATTCATGTCTAGGGATTGATCAGTTTTCATCACCACGCTGGCCAGTGCAGATTGGTGATGGTGGGAGTTTTTCGTTGGATCCCTCACAACAAACCAACCTAGTATGGATGTCCCTAACTAATAATAGTGTTATGCAAACCCTTTTCACCTTATTGATGTATCCCTACTCGGAAGGATATTTTATATATATACATACAGTATATATATATATATATATATATATATATATATATATATATATATATATATACTGTATGTATATATACACACACACCTCGCTTTACGATTAACTGGTTATATATATCGGCATACAAACGAAATTTCATGTTGGTATACATTCATTGTATTGGTATATACGCAAAATTTTTCATCCATATTCATATTTATTGTGGACAAATAATACTAACGATATTAACGCGCATAGCTACACTCTACCCAATGCAGTATTCACAAGCTTTTGCACCATTTTGTTTTTGTATTAGCATGCAACCCCCATTACTCAGAGCGATTTAGTTAGTAATAGTAAACACCAACCAAGAGATAATTCCTGATATTTTACCCAAGTTTTCATGGAGGGACATTCTCCCTGCAAGCAGTAATGCTGGGGTCACATATTCATGTATCTTACGCCCGTTTACTCCCATAAGTTAAAATTGCCCTTCTCTCTCTCTCTCTCTCTCTCTCTCTCTCTCTCTCTCTCTCTCTCTCTCTCTCTCTCTCTCTGTGGGGGAGAGGGTATAGACCGTATGTAGTTAGGCGTACGTCAGTCTTTTGTACGTACGTTTGGTTTTACGTTTACTGTACGTATGTTCTCGTTATAGGCCCTTTAGGCGTGTGAATAGGTACGTCACTGTGTGGTCGAACATTGGGTCCAAGCCGTCTTACCCAACACAGTTAAACATACAGTGCTATTTATACTGTAGTTGTTATCGTAGATGAAATTTTTAAAAATTTAATTTTGAATAAATATCTGGTCTCAATCCATAAGCTGTAATGATTATTGCAAACAATATTGGCTAAAAAATAAATTTTAGTCGGACATTTCTTTATTATTTAATTAAAGCTAAGACGCTAAAAAATCTTCTAAAACTTTATGGAATATCTCTCTCTCTCTCTCTCTCTCTCTCTCTCTCTCTCTCTCTCTCTCTCTCTCTCTCTCTCTCTCTCTCTCTCTCTCTCACAGAGGTTGGCCGAACCGTAGGTGAGAAAAATGACCAAGATATGATCTGTCTTTACTGGTAATGACTTTATGTTTTTTTTATTATCTGTGGAAGATCCTAATCTCTTCGTACCTGCGTGTCACAAGGGGGTTGGCGTGTCAAGCTATTAAATGCCTCCAGTGAGGTGGCGGAAAAGGGTTGAACCTACGATATGATCTGCCTTGGCTATTAATGACTTTAAGGTTTCCTGAAGGCCAAGAAAGCCAATCTGTACGAATTAACACCATTCAATTACACCGGAAACGGCGACTCTTGACCAGGGGTTTAATTTGAACTTACACCTGTATTGACTATTTCCGGAAACATACTTGAGAGATTCATTCCTTAAGTTTTTTTTATTATTATTACTTGCATTATGTGTTTACTTTTTACTTATTTGCATGCTATTTTATTCTGGTATTTTGAGTATCATTACCTTTAATATGATATTAACTAGTTTTTGTAATATATTTGAAATGTTAAATTACGCTTGGTTTTATTATCACTTTCAATATGCATTTACTAACTCCTAAATATAATAAATACAGTAGCACAGACAACGGAGACAGAAACCAAGTCGTTATGGGAAAATACTCAATAATTTGACAAAATTACTCAATATACAAAAACAGATGTTTGGTCACTTCAGTTTCCAAGTTCTTTTTCGCTAGGATGTCGATCAAAAATGTTGCCAGATGTACCCGGTCAATCTTACCAACTAGAGTTTTACCCACCATAAACGTACCATGTTTAGGTCTGACCCACAAGCTATGTATGTCTGACTTATCTACTACTGTCAGCTGACCGTCAAACCCTACCAAATCTGTACACTCGCTCATGTACGGGCTTGAGCCCCGAACGTGATTTGCATCAAATAATTGCTTACCGGACGTTACGTGCGCCACCCCCCCAAAAACAGTATATATATTCATATATATACACACATATACATATATATATATATATATAGAGAGAGAGAGAGAGAGAGAGAGAGAGAGAGAGAGAGAGAGAGAGAGAGAGTATTATTAGATTATACATAGAAAAATGCAAGTAAATCAAATAAAAAATACGTAATTGAATATAAAATCACCAAAATAAAATTTGATGGATTAAAGTCATTCTAAAGAGAGCTATTTTGCCAAACTCCTACACCCGACGATATAGTGCGTAAGAGTTGAGAGGATGGAATAGCTAAGAGCCAAAATATAAGAGTTGGTTCCAGTAGTGGTGTTAAAGGTAATCAACGAAGTGTATGTGATACAATGATGAAATGAGAGAGCGTGAATGATAGACATGTAATTTATTAGTGATTTTTGCATTAAAATTTTTTCTTTTTTTTTTCCGCCGATTTTCGCGTCTCTTGCAAAAGGCGCACTGATACATTGATTGATTTTGTAACAAAACTGACATTACGGATGCTCTAATAATATACACCGTATGAAAAAAAAATAGTCGTACATTTTTAGGGTTAAATGCAGCGTAACGCCAAAGAAAACAAAAATCCAAACCCGTAATTGATACACACACACACTAACTATCTATGTGTATGTATGTATGTATATATGTATGCATATATGCGTATATATGTATGCATATATGCATATATATATATATATATATATATACATGTGTGTGTGTGTGTGTGTGTGTATGTATATAATACACATGGATTGGATGACATTCTTCTTAATCAAAGTAGAATATCAAAATTCAAAACTATATCATAATTTAAAGCAGCAAGAATTCTTCCAGAAATCAAATAATTTGCCAAATGTCAAAATCATTAAACCACGTAATTCGACATTACGTATACATTTAAATGCTATTTCAGTACTGAAATCTAATTGCTAATTTATAAAAAAAAAAAAAGAGTAACATTGATTGAAGCTTTATTTCCCCACCTTGGATTCGAACTTATCTTGACTCGCTTTCCTTTCCATTAGTGATATTCCCGCAATCCATCTCACCATCATCATCTCGGTTCTCTCCAAGAGTTCTCCCCTTCTCTCTTAAAGAAGATAATTTGAATTTGTGACTCGCATACCACACTTGTAAGATAATAAAGAAAGAGAGAGAGAGAGAGAGAGAGAGAGAGAGAGAGAGAGAGAGAGATAATGCCTTTATCTATAGGATAAGTAACAAAAAGTCTTTTCTGCAACCCTGAATAAAACACTCGTACTTCTTAAAGACATACAGGGATAAATATAAATCCTACTTCATGAAGAGTATTAGTGCTGGTATTAAGTGTTTGGAAAACTGTAATGATGTATTTATTGGTAGTACGGTGGAAGGTATGCGGCATGTATCTGAAATTGCCTGACATTGTAGACCATTTTAATTAACTAGTGTACGCCACCCGTCATCAATGATGGCTAAATATTTAGATATGTACACACGCACCTCCCTTTCACCAGGGTATGACTACGCCCTCTCCCCCCTACCCGAGGGACGGGGAGAGCTGTGATCCAAAATAAAGATATATATATATATATATATATAGAGAGAGAGAGAGAGAGAGAGAGAGAGAGAGAGAGACTCATTATTATATAAGGGATACACTTGAATATTTAATCTTTGTAATACATGTTGCATGTGCAAATCTATATATACAAATAATTCGAAAGAAACGCTACAATTTCCTTATGAATAATAAAAAAAAAGCAAAACTTATAATGATAAAGAACACAATGAGCTAACAACAACCAGAATATGCAAGATGGATGAATGATATACCTCGGCTAATGTAAGGAAGGGGAAGGATACAATTATTCTTGTTAAAAGCTCAAGAATGGTTTCACCCGATTGAAGAATCATCAACTTGTAGAGACCTTCTCCATTTAATGACATTATGACCGAGGAATAAACATTCATGTCGAATCTCTCTCTCTCTCTCTCTCTCTCTCGTCACACCCACAGCAGTTGACTTCTAATTAGATACTTGTTTCATCAAAAACGTCTTAGAGAGAGAGAGAGAGAGAGAGAGAGAGAGAGAGAGAGAGAGAGAGACCATGCCAAAGATAACATATAAATCCTTAATATGAAAGTAGTACGTCCAATCTCGTAAGCAATAACAGTATTAATCATAATTTTTAAAAAAAATCACTCGACTGTCCCCTCTTTCTGTTACAAGGCAAAGGGAAAACAAATAACGCAACATTTACGGGAATTACTATGTTACGTCAGCATCAAATAACCATGCTCTCTGCTGTTACTCCCACTTCCGCTTTGATGAGCACCGGGTCAGGATCCTCTTTCGAGGTGATAATGAATGGAAACTCCGATAAACGGTTTCGTTCCCTTCATTCGTATATGGAACTCGTCCCTCTCTTTTGTGTTCTCGATTCCTTCGCTTTGTGCATGAGGCAACATTGTTACCGAGAATAATACCATTATTATTATTATTATTACTATCCAAGCTACAACCCTGGTTGGAAAAGCAAGATGCTATGAGCCCACGGGCTCCAATAGGGCGCCGTTAGGCTCACTCCATATTCCAAAAAACTCACTCCATGTTTTAAAAACTCACTCCATATTAAAAATAACTTTAAGAAAAACTCAATCCATATTTTGAAAAGCTCACTACATATTAAATGAAATAACTTCAAATAGTTCGCTCCATATTCCAAAAATCTCAATCCATATTCCAGAGTTCAATCTATATTCCAAAAAGATCAATCCATATTCTTGAAAGCTCTCTCTCTCTATATATATATTAAAAAATCCCTTCATATTTAAAAATGCTCACTCCCTATATAAAAATCCCTTCATATTTTAAAAAGCTCACTCCCTATATAAAAATCCCTTCATATTTAAAAATGCTCACTCCCTATATAAAAATCACTTCATATTTCAAAATGCTCACTCCCTATATAAAAATCACTTCATATTTTAAAAAGCTCACTCCCTATATAAAAATCCCTTCATATTTTAAAAAGCTCACTCCCTATATAAAAATCCCTTCATATTTAAAAATGCTCACTCCCTATATAAAAATACCTTCATATTTCAAAAAGCTCCCTCCATATTCCAAAAACCTAACTACAAATTAAAAGCTCTCCCAATAATCCCAAAAGCTCAACGCAATATTGCAAAATAAACACATTGCATATTCTCAAATTCTTATTCCATATTTATAAAACCCCAATTCAGTTAAAAAAAACTCAATCAATAATGAGACACTAACTGTATATCAATCAAATGCAAACTCATGAAAAAAAATATTTTCACATTTCAAAACGCCTACGTCATATTAAGCTCACTCTATAATGTAAATAGTTCAATCCATATCGTTAAAGCTCAGTAATTAAAAACGCTCGACTTTCTAAAAACTCCTCCATATGCCTGTCCTGTTGACTCATTCCAAATTTAAAAAGCTCTCTTTCCATATTAAATAAAACACCCCATATTAAAAAAAGCTCTACATTAAAGAAATTTTAACCCATATAAAAAAAGATAACTTATTCTTGAAATCTCACTCCATACTCCTTAAGCAAACAGAGTAAAATATATATAATTTGCGTCTTTAAAGAACAACATAAGGATAAAAAAAAAATAATTTAAATACCATCGTCGTCATTAAAATATTCATGTCGTTAAGAATTTATATCAAACGTTCTTTATACGTAACGCTTCCACACGACATGACACTAGTTACATTTAAAATAAGTTAATAATATAATTTCATCAAAAATAACAATTTCATGCAGTATCCATTAAGCACATTTGTCCTTTTTGAAATAAGGATAGAATCGTTCATTTTTATTCAGACATTAAAATATTTCGACTTGTAAATTTTACTCGGATCTACATTAATTACATTCACTTTCAGGTGAGAACTTCAAATGTATTGTTAAAGTTATCTCTAAATCATGTGCGTTCTTAGGGGCGAAAAACAAGACTCTCTCTCTCTCTCTCTCTCTCTCTCTCTCTCTCTCTCTCTCTCTCTAGGTATTATTCACCAAGAATCTTTACCATTATATTTCAGACGACAAAAATTACAGTAAGAGTAGAAGTAAAATAAATGATACGCGTATACAGTACCTACGTATGTCAATACTAAATTCGTAAACACGTATTGCGAGATAACCAGGCCGTATTTATACACGGTTCGTCATAATATGTATACATGCATATTATCTGAACAATATTGCTACTAGAGTAATAGTCATAAAATTCCACTCCCTTTTTCTTCGTAGCTATGCACAGGGCTATATAATTGAAAATTAGGTGACAATGATTATTTATCATTAAAATACAAATATATAATAGCACTGTAAATTATAAATATTGATACCTTAAAACTAACATATACATAAACCCTTGGAACCGCATTAAACTAAAGAAATTTCCCTCTATCATATGTATCTATTGTTACTGGAAGAAAAAAAAAAGTTGTGGTCTTGGTACCCCGCTGGGAGTTAGGAATTCAAGCACTTAATTAATACAGGAAATTCTTCTATTGTGAGACCTGGTTTGTGGAGTTTGGGACAATTGTAGCACCATCAGATGTCATGGGAATTCGAGTTACTCTGTGCCTTGATCGTTCAAGCGATATCCATTTTACTTTATTCTGAGAAGATTGCAATTATTTAAAAAGTATGTGGACAAAGCAGCATCATCATCATCCAACAGGTTGTCCACTCGCCAGGTAAGGTTGGTGCGTGATGCTTACCTGCAGACCCCGTTAAATAACCCTTCATTTTATTATAAAATCAATTTTCGTAAAGAGCTGGTATTATTATTATCTTCCGGTATAGTTGAATAGCTTGCAAAATGTAAATGGAGCATAAGAAAAGTCGCGCCGAGTAGGGTAGCAATAAAATGCTTCATGTGAGGCGGACGCCGCTTATGTCCTTGTAACGAAGGGATGCAAGCTCCCGTTTTAGTAGCCTTTATTACATCGACAGTGTCCTATATGGCAAACTTCTACTGTTGCGTAACAAAGCGTACCATCGTTTAGATCGTGGATACCGCCATCAGTGGGCTGTCACAGAACGTCCCCATCCAAAAACCCGATAAATTTGGGGAGAAGAACGCAAGCGAGGTTGTTCCAACGCATCCCCATAACGGCCACCACCAGCCATTCTTTTGTTCGACCGCTCTTTTGGGATTAGACACTTTTGAGGTCGATTTAGACCTTACCAAATATTTCGTGTAACGAAACTCGTTCAAAATCGATACATGCCACAGCGTATTAATATCAATTAAGGTAACTTACCTTGAAATTCGCTATAGGATGGAGTTTAGGCGTCCATGTTTACGTGGTGTCGGCGCGAGTGTGTGGTAGATTACTGCGCATGCGCTAATAATATGATGCCACTAAATCATACCATGTTTCTGTTCTTTATATAAACTGCCATTATACAGGCTATCGAAGGAAATATAAAGTTATTATTATATAAGAATGAAATCATGTTACTCCATACATAGTAATAGTTTTTATTGTAACCTAAAAGAGTGCTTATAGTGAATGTTAAAAATGTAGACTAAACATCAGTTGGCAGACGCTCCAGACATCAATTTTTACCCCCAAGACAACACACACACTCGTAGTAAAAGGGGGAATAAGAGAAGACACGATCAAGTCTGCCGTCACTTATTGATTAGGCTTCTCTGTGAGGAAAAAAATATTTGTATTTAAAGGCAAATGCCGCGTTCCATACTTAATCATGCTATTAAAATTGTTTTTCAACTTGCATTGTAGTAAGTTATTACTGTTAGTTTATATTAACCCCCGGGCATCGTATAAATGGGAGTAACTTCGAGCTTATCTGAAGTTTAGCGACAACGCCTCTTTTAGTAAACGCATAACTCATCATCGTTGATGGGATCATAACAATGAATGCTCATCAAATCAGGATTGATGGTATTCTAAGTATAAAAAGTCGCGAGTGAGTATATCCTACAGCATATTTATACAGTATACACACACCCACACCCACACACACACACACACACATATATATATATATATATATATAGTATATGTATATGTATATATATACTGTTTATTTATACATACTGTATTTATATACATACATATATTTGGGTTTATATATATATATATATATATATATATTATATATATATATATATATATATATTATATATATATATATATATATATATATATAAGTATATATGCATGTATATATATAAATAAATACACACACATATATATTTATATATACACATAATATAAAGAGCAACATGTCCTTATGGCTATCCTCCCTATATAATAAGGAACAAGTGTCTGGCTCTCTCTCTCTCTCTCTCTCTCTCTCTCTCTCTCTATATATATATATATATATATAAATATATATATAATATATATAATATATATGTATGTATGTATATATATATATATATATATAATATAAGGAGAAACGTGTCCTTATGGCTATCTCCCCTATATAATAAAGAACAAGTCTCTCTCTCTCTCTCTCTCTCTCTCTCTCTCTCTATATATATATATATATATATATATCTCATGTCACGCTCGGGGAGAGAGGGAGTAGGCATACCGTGGTGAGAGAATTACGCCAAGAGGTAGTAACATCCGGAAACCACTCTCTCCCACAAGAAGTGGTGATAATAGTCCAAAGTCTGCTGCAGATGAATTCAGATCTGGATTTGCTAGAAACTTTTGGTGAACATTAATACCAAAAGACTTTGTTAAATGTTGTTTGAGTACAATGCAATAATTTTTTGTGTATCTGTACCGCGAAATATTGATATGGAGCCATGGCTTAAAAAGAGTGTCTTGTATGAATAGATAAATTAGATGTTTGGAAAACGATTGTCATCTCCAAGGGTTAGAACAGTGATTTGTTGAAAAACTAACTAGATATCCGAAGGAAAATGTTATGGATCTGTCAGTGGAAATAGAGCAGGTTCTGATGTAGTTAAAAGAGAATTTTTCTTAATTATGGCATAAGTGTTGAAGAAAGATTGTCCAGAAGGATTGCTGAAAGGAGTTCATGTATGGCAGCAGAACTTTATGCTATTTAGGCTGGATTTGAATATGCACTAGAAAAGATGTGTTTATGCTTTAGTTTACAGTCAAAGTGCTTTGTTTGCCTTAAACTGTAATTTTTTTTTACTGATGGTTTTGTTTTAAGATGTAAAAATATATACACAAAATAAATTCATTTAAGTGTGAGAAAAGTTTCATGTGAATTCCGTCTCATTGCGGTATTTATTATAATGAACTTGCTGACCGTTTAGCTAAGAATGGATATAGCAAGGAGATCTAGAATAAAATTGTATATTAAGCGTTGCTAGAATGAAATCTGAAATAAGAAGAGTAAGGAAGCAGCGGGAGTTTGATGGTGCTCGTATGACAATGAGTAATGGCAGCAGGAGCATGATACACTACGATGTCGTTATGAATAATACTGGTTTTACTTATGGTAGAGCTTTATCTCGATATGACTTTCATGGTGAGGTTACGGTTTGTGTATACTGTAGATATATTTGGGAGTATGACGAAGGCTCTGAATTATATAGTAATGTCAAATCACATACTTATTGTCATTATATCATCATGTCCTCCTACGCCTATTGACGCAAATGGACTCGGTTAGATTTCGCCAGTCGTCTCTATCTTCAGCTTTTAAATCAATACTTCGCTATTCTTCCTCGCCTACTTCACGCTTCGTAGTCCTCATCCATGTAGGTCTGGGGCTTCCAACTCTTCTATCGCCTGGTGGAGCCCAGTTGAAAGTTTGGTGAACTAATCTCTCTTGGGGAGTGCGAAGAGCATGGCCAAAGCATCTTCATATGCCTTTACATAATCTCATCCATATATGGCACTCGAGTAATCTATCTTACAGTTTAATTTCCAATTCTGTCCTGCCATTTAACTCTCAATATTCTTGTGGGGGCTTTGTTCTCAAATCTACAAAATCCGTTGGATACTGTTTCATTGCTATACCATGACTCATGTCCATATAGTAACACCGATCTCACTAAACTGAAATATAGCCTGATTTTTATAGGTAATTTCGGGAAATTTGATTCCCAAATTTTACTTAACCTAGCCATTGTCTGATTTGCTTTTTTCAATCTTTCATTAAACTCAAATTCTGAAGATCCTATATTAGAGATCATACTAGTTCCTGAATATTTAAATGATTCCTTTTTCCTTCTAATGATATTTCATCTCCATTGCACATTCCATTCTCATCATCTGGCTTTCTTCTATTTATCTTGAGCCCAATCTCATCTGATATTTCATGCATTCTGGGAAGCAAGCTTTGCAAGTCGTGTGGTGTTCTGATAATAAGGACAGCGTCATCACCATACTCTAGGTCAGCTAATTTCCTGTTACCAATCCAGTCCAATCCTCATCCACCATCCCCAACTGTTCTATGCATTAAACAATCCATGAGGAGGATAAACAACATAGGTGACAACACATTCCCTTGGAGTACTCCGTTGTTCACTGGAAATTCATTTGATAGGACTCCACTAACATCAACTTTGCGCTTTCATGCTCATGAACAGACTTAATCAAATTTACATATTTAATAGGAACTCTATGATAATGCAGGAGTCTCCACAAAATTGGTCGGTGCACACTATTAAAGGCTTTTTCATAGTCCACAAATGCCATTGTAAGTGGATTTCTATATTCTACACATTGCAGAACCACATGTCTTAAAATGAAAATTTGGTCTGGACAACTTTTACCTTTTCGAAATCCTGCTTGTTCATCTCTCAGCTTTTCATCAAACTTTCTCTCTAGTCTCTTCAGAATGAGCATACTATATATGTTCATGACAACTTACGTAAGTGTTATGCCTCTGTAATTATTGCAATCCGTCAGTTTTTTTTTTTTTTTTTTCAACAACACTCCTAACTCCCATTCACCAGGTTTTGCCTCTTCATGCCACATTCTACATAACAATCTTGTAAGTATTTTAGGAGTCACTTCATTTTCGGCTAGTATCATCTCAGTAGTTATTCCATCGTATCCAGGAGCTTTCCATCCCTCAAGTTTTTTAATGATGGCTTCGACTTCAAACACACTGAATTAATTCATGGGCACATCAAGGTCTTCATCAGCTTCAGGTTTATCAATCAAATTATTTCCTTCAGATCTCCTATTCATGACCTCACTAAAGTGTTCCATCCAACGTTGCTCCTCTTCATCTTCTGTTGTTATAACAAATGCATCTCTCGTGTTGATGGGTATATGCTTCTTCTTTGCCCCAGTTGAGATTTCATTAATAATTCTGTGAGAAATTCTTACACCATAGCCACTCCCTGAATTCATACCTTGTCAGCCTCATCTGCTTTCCTGTCTAAATATTCTCTTCAGTCATTCCTGGCTTTTTTTTTACTTCACTATCAATACTGGAATACTTAGCAAGTTCTCTTACCGTTCTCTACCTTGTAATTTCCATTACTTTCTCGGAAACTTTCAACAATCAATTTCTGTCTTTGTCTCCTTTTTGTAGTATCCCAAGTATCATTTGATATCCATAGTTTCTTCATTGTAACTGCATGTCCCAAAACTTCACTACCAACTGACTGATATATGTTCTTAATGTCTCACAATTCTTCATTTATTGTCTGTTCTTCGTCCCTTAAATTCTCTAAGACTGCAAATTGATTCCTACATTCAATTGCAAATGTTTATCTGCGCTCATCTTCTAAATGCTTAGTTGGATCAAACCTAGGTATTCTATCTACCTTTCTGTTGGCTTTTAGTGTGGCATAAGGAGCAGTATATACAGTAATGGACTGCAATGTTTTTGGAAGAATTCAAGGATTTTGATATTATATCTGAGATGGTTTGTTATATGATAAAAACAATATAGTTAAAAGAGAATCTTGGATAAGTTTTCAATGTTTGATGTACGTTATTAATCATTTTTGTTCAATGTTTGGATATTTGTTCATTATTTTTGTTCAATCAATGTTTGGATATTTCTTCATTATTTTTGTTCAATCAATGTTTGGATATCTGTTCATTATTTTTGTTCAATCAATGTTTGGATATTTCTTCATTATTTTTGTTCAATCAATGTTTGGATATTTGTTCATTATTTCTTACAATATTTGTAAATAAACTAGTTTTATCATAGATTGTGCAAGATACTGCTGAGTGGGCTTGTCAGCATGATGACAAGCTCATTTTGTATATTAATAAATATTTTGAATATGAATTTTGACTCTCCCACAAATTGCAGAACCAGCGGGTGTAGTTAGGAAAAGAGGAGGGGTGGGAAGAGTTGAATGCGTGTGCATATCGGGTACACACACATATATGTACTTATATATATATATATATATATATATATATATATATATATATATATATATATATATATAAATATATATATATATATATATAAATATATAAATATATAAATATATATATATATATATATATATATAAATATATATATATATATATATAAAATATATAAATATATATATATATATATAAATATATAAATATATAAATATATATATATATATATTATATATATATATATATAAATATATAAATATATATATATATATATATATATATATATAAATATATATATATATATATATATATATATATATATATATATATGTATAATTATATATATATAAATTATATATATATATAGATTATATATATATATATATATATATATATATATATATATATATATATATATATATATATATATATATATATATAAAATCGGAAGATAAACGTACAAAAAGAGTATATGAACAATTTTCATTGCATGTCTGACATGTGGAAAATACATCTAGCTAATTCATAAATATTATGCGATTACATTATTGAATTGTAGGCCTGTGTAATCTATAGTCTTGTTCCTGTATATCATATGAAAGAATTTGACTTTCGGAAAAAGTTCCGTTCAGGAAGTTACTGTCTTAAAAGCACAAGTAGACACGGGAACTTATTTAAATTACAAACTTTTTTTTTGTGACAGCAAAAATGTTTAATTTTCTTTCCTTACCTGGCACTAGAATTCGTATTGTTTGACAAGATTGGCTTCACCAAAGATTTTCTAACCCTTGTTTTTTTTTTAGTTGGCACTCCTTGCATAATTGCAGGAACAGTCGTATTTGATAATATTCTCATGTTTGCAAACTTTTCCTTTATTTTATTATATGGAATGTCTCTCCTACCATGCCCATTTTCTATATGGATAGATTGAACTGTTTCAAATAAATCTTTGGCACAATTTTAACGAAGGCACGCACCTTTTTAAAGAGGCGTTAGATCCTTTGATGCAGTCTTATTAATATTGTCCATTTCAGGTTCAGTTAGTTAACTGAGATCATGTCGTAAGCCTGATGTATTGCTTTTTTTTTTATTCTTCACGAAACTTATAAAAACTCTGCTTCCTTTCTTCCATTGCTGCAAACTACGAGTAGGCCTACATGTCTCGAATAAAAAATATTACCTATTTAATGTTATAATGCCGTTACTATCTAAAAATTAATACCTATCTAATGTTATAATGCCGTTACTATCTAAATGTTTAGACGCATAACGCCAACTGTTGTTGACTTTTTGAGTAACTGCCATAAAAAATGTCAACTAATTACTAAATCAAAGTTTAGGAATTATGCAAATTTACTTGATATTTTAAGTTATTTTGCATAATACCGACATGTATAACCAATATTTTGGTTGCAAAATTACTAAGATTATATGTTTTTGCATATTACTGAAAATTTTCAGTGATTATGCATATTAACTAAAGTATCCGTTAGTATGCTAATTTATAAGAACGTATTAAGCATATTTACGGTAAAACACACCACACACATACACACACACACACACACACGCATATATATATATATATATATATGCATTATATATATATATATATATATATATATATATATATATATATATATATGCATTATATATATATACCATCAGCAGTTACTAGTCCACTGCAAAACAAAGGCCTCAGACATATCCATCCACTTGCGTCTATTCATGGTCTTTCTGTGCCAATCCACACCCCAGATATATATATATATATATATATATATATATATATATATATATATATATATATATATATATATATATATATATGTATATGTATATATATATACATATATATATATATATATATTTATAATATAAACATATATATATATATATATATATATATATATATATATATATATATATATATATATGCGTGTGTGTATTTATGTATGTATATATATGCATTTGTGTGTAATAGATGAAGGAGGGTTCATGGTAGTAAAACTTGATGAACTTTACACAAAATATCTATAAGAATACTCTATACCTACTACTTGAAAAAACATTATCATTATGCTAATTCACCAAATGGGAGACACAAAAGACTTGAAAATTACCCCCAATTAGTGTATCCATAATAATATAAAAATTTTTTATAAAGATCATTTTAGGCTAAAAATAAGGACAGGTAGGCTTTATTCAACCAAGAGAGCTGGCAGGCTTTCAAAGCGGGTATTCAACAACTGACCATATCGATGTATTTAACCAGTTAATGGAAATTCATCAGCGTATGACAAATCACCATGTATGG
Organism: Palaemon carinicauda; assembly: GCF_036898095.1. Taxonomy (NCBI): domain Eukaryota; kingdom Metazoa; phylum Arthropoda; class Malacostraca; order Decapoda; family Palaemonidae; genus Palaemon; species Palaemon carinicauda. The sequence goes on along the minus strand of NC_090748.1, from coordinate 87,603,710 downwards.
CATTTTTTACTATCAGAAAGCTTTTGATTCTGTCAAAAACTTCAGCAGTAATGAAAGCCCTTCATAGACAATGAATAGATGAATCTTATGTTAAAACACTTGAAGATATCTATACGGGATATACAGCAACCCTAAATCTACATATAGTGTAAATTCCAAATGAAAAATGAGTTAGACAGGGAGACCATATCTCTTTTAAATCATTCACAGCGTGTTTAGAATGTTTTTTTTTTTTTATGAATTTAGATCGGGAAAATGTAGGAACTAACGTCAGTGGGGAAAAACTTGAGATTTGCAGATGACAATTCTATTTAGTGAATCATGGGAGGAATTGCAATATATATATATATATATATATATATATATATATATATATATATATATATATATATATATATATATATATATATATATATATATATATACATATACAAATTTGAATAGCGAAACAAGAAATAAAGGGGTGAAAATTAATATGAGTACAACTAAGATAATGCTCTATGAGAATGCAGAGACAACAAATTAGGGTTGTGGAAGAACCTCTAGAGATAGTTAACAAATATAAGTACTTATGTTTCCTAAGAACATGAGACCAAAATTAATAGAAGGAAAAGCATGCGACGGAGAACTGAAAAAAAAAATTGAGATAATGAAAAGTAGAATACCACTTTCTCTAAAACGAAAAATATTTAATCAGATGGTCCTAGCAGTAATAACTTATGTATCAGTAACTTGGAGCCTTACAAATGACTTGAAAAATAATCTAGTTACAACTCAAAGAACTGTGGAAAGAATAAGGATGGTATTAACACACAGAGACAGAAAAAGAACAACAAGGATACAAGAGCAAATTAAAGTAGAGGATATTTTAAAAACATGGAAGTAAAAGGAATAGACATGGAAAGGACATAGCCTATAATGAAAATGACAGATAATATATGGACATTAAGAATAACAGGATTGGTCCCTACAGATGTAAAGGAAGAAAAACGATGGACATAAGAGCTAAGAAAATTTGCTTATATAGAAAGACCATAAACAGATGCGAATGGGGGGACATGGCTGAGGCCTTTGTCGTACAGTGGACTAACAGCTGATGAGTATATATATATATCTATATCTATATATATATATATATATATATATATATATATATATATATCATCATCTCCTACTTAACGCTTCATAGTCCTCAGCCATGTAGGCCTGGGCCTTCAAACTCTTCTTTTGCCTTGTGGAGCCCAGCTGAATGTTTAGTGAACTAATCTCTCTTTGGGAGTGCGAAGAGCATGCCTAAACCATCTCCATCTATACCTCATCATGATCTCATCCACATATGGCACTCGAGTAATCTCTCTTATAGTTTCATTTCTAATTCTGCCCTGCCATTTCACTCCCAATATCCTTCTGATGGCTTTGGTCTCAAATCTATTATATCTATTGGAGATTGTTTCATTGTCATGCCATGACTCATGTCCATATAGTAACTCCGATCTCACTATACTTATTTATATTTCTGATATTTATTTGTAATTTCAGGTGATTTGATTTCCACATTTTACTTAACCTAGCCATTGTCTGGTTTGCTTTTTCACTAAACTTTAATTCTAAAGACACTGTGTTAGAGATCATATTTCCTAAATGTTTAAATGTTTCTACCTCATTAATCCTTTCTCCTTCCAATGATATTTCTTCTATTGCATATTCCATTCTCATCATCTCTGTCTTTCTTCTATTTATCTTGACCCCAACTTCATTTGATATTTAATGCATTCTGGTAAGAAAGCATTGCAAATCCTATAATGTTCTGCTAACAAGGACATCATCATCAGCATCTATGTCAGCTAATTCCTGTTACCAATCCAGTCTAATCATTCTCCACCATCTCCGACTGTTCGTCGCTTTACAAAATCCATGAGGAGGATAAACAACATAGGTGACAACACATTCCCTTGGAGTACTCCACTGTTCACTGGAAATTCATTTAATAAGACTCTATTAACATTAATTTTGTTCTTGCTATGCTCATGAACATATTTAGAAGAAATTCCATAATAATGAGGGCCCTCCACAAAATTGGCCGGTGCACACTATCAAAGGCTTTTTCATTATCCAGAAATGCCATCAAAAGGGGATTTCTATATTCTACACATTGCTGTACAACATGTCTCAAAATAAAAATTTGGTCAGTGCAACTTCTACCTTTTCGAAATCCTGCTTGTTCATCTCTCAGCTATCCAGCTATCTTTCTCTCCAGTCTCTTTAGAATAAGCATACTATATGTTTTGATAAGAACTGACGTAAGTGTTATGCCTCTGTAATTGTTGCAATCAGAACTAACTCCCATTCATCAGGTTTTGCTTCATTATGCCCCTTTCTACAAAATGATCTTGTAAGTATTCTGGGAGTCACTTCATTTTCAGTCAGTATCATCTCGCCAGTTATTCCATCGTATCCAGGGGCTTCCCATTTCTTGATGAGTTTTTTAATGATAG
>NC_090748.1:87583715-87596215 GCF_036898095.1 Palaemon carinicauda | reverse complement strand
TACAATAAACAAAATGAACTTAAACCAATTGTCAATTGAAGTGGATAAGTATTAATATTGACCTTACCTACATATTTGTAATTAAAATGGTTTTGATACCAATGCTTGTTAATATCCTAGATTTATTTCCAAATGTTGAATCTCAAATAGTGTTTGACTTTTGAGCAAGAGGACTGTCGTAGGAAATTAAAAAAAATTTTTTATTATAGGTAGTAGGCCGGGGCACCAGCCACCCGTTGAGATGCTACAGCTAGAACACTTAGCTGTAGCATCTCAACGGGTGGCTGGTGCCCCGGCCTACTACCTATGACTGGTCAGACAGTACTACATTGGATCCTTCTCTCTAATTACGGATCATTTTCCTTTTGCTTACACATACGCCTTATAGTCTGGCCTAGTCTTTACATATTCTCCTCCGTCCTCATACACCTGACAACACTGCGATTATCCAACAATTTTTCCTCGCTCAAGGGGTAAACTACTGCAATATTATTGTTCAGTCTCTTCAGTGGCTACTTTCCTCTTGGCAAGGGTAGTAGACTCTTTAGCTATGGTAAGCAGCTCTTCTAGGAGAAGGGCACTCAAAAAATAAACCATTGTTCTCTGTTCTTGGATAGTGCCATAGCCTCAGTATCATGGTCTTTCACTGTCTTGGAAAGGGCTCTCTTGTTTGAGTGTACACTCAGGCACACTATTCTATCTTATTTCTCTTCCTCTTGTCTTTTAAAGTGTCTATAGTTTATATATGAAATATTTATTTTAATGTTTTTACTTCTCATAAAATATTTAATTTTAATAGTTAATAACTTTGATTGTAGTTCCCTTATTTCCTTTCCTGCCCACGTCCATTTCCTCTTATATGTTAGAATAACCTCTACTCTAGTTTGCTCTCGTATCCATGTTACTCATTTTCTGTCTCGTACTTCCCATCATCATTCTTTCCGTTCTTTTAGTTGTAGGCTAATTAAGCTTGTCTTCTAAGCTGTTAGTAAGGCCCCAAGTTTCTGATGCATAATTTATATATATGTATATATATATATATATATATATATATATATATATGTTTGTGTATATATATATATATATATATATATATATATATATATATATATATATATATATATATGTGTGTGTGTGTGTGTGTGTGTGTGTGTGTATATATATATATATATATATATATATATATATATATATATATATATATATATATATATATATATATATCTCATTGTTATAGCTCTGCCATTATGCTCCATGAAAGTGTCAGAAAGACCAGATGAAGTCCGAATTTAAGATGAATCTAATCTTTTTTCAGGATGAATAAAATATTAACTAAACTAAGGCATTTTTGGGCGAAAATGAAAAGTGTTAGCCATTAGTATGGTTGGTTTGGCATCCATATGGCCATAACTTTATGATATATTGTTCTGTGTATAAAATAACATTGGAACGTTTAAGAAAAGTGATCCAATGGACGATTGAGAACTGAGAAGTTACAAGAACCAAAGAAGTTCCACCATACTTTGTGACTTACTGATCGATGACGACCTTATTTCTAATCCCTCAAAGGTAATGTGAGAATTTTTGGCCATTTAACAAAATGGATGCTCTGACCCTTTAATGATATTGAAAATGTAACGTAGTTTTCAGGAAGAAAATGTGCTGTATGATTTGGAAATAGACACCAGTAAATATACGTTATTGTTTCCTAGTTGTTGCTTATGACCTATTGGCTATGATTATCCTTTTCTGACTCTAGTTCTAATCTGATTTTTTACCATTATACAGCCTCCTGTATATAACAAATAATGGGGTGCTATGATGAGAAACAAAAGTTTTTAACGTGGGAAAGTAAAATAAGTCGTTTGAAAGCTATGGTTTTGTCCCAAGCATTGTCATCAATTACGTTCGAAACGCCTTAAAATATAATGTACTTATCCAATTGTGTTATATTTAAAATTAATTTATTTAAACTTTGTTTCCATCAATCATCCACATAAAACAAACAGGGTGCCGGTTTAGTATGTGGCCTATTTTGTTCTGGTTTAGTATGTAGCCTACCTGGCTTGTTAGGTTAGGTTAGGCCACATACTAAAACAGATAGAATTTCATAGGCCATATTCGAAATGTAGGCCACATACTACACATACTAAACTGGCACCAAAAACAGTTACTGTAATCAAAACTGAGTACTGTAACTTCTGGTGTAGCAGGAAATTCCCCTCCCCCCCCCCCCCTGACTGAAATTCCCCTGGGAAAATAAGACTGGCATGCATTCCTCTTCCCCTCCCCTGGAAAAGCAGCCTTGACTATTATTTCCCCTAGGGGAATTTCAGACCTAGAATTTTTTGCCCTGTAGGCCATTTCTCGGTTTTATTATAGTTGTATTTGTAGAAGGCCACAGAACCTAATACACCCAGTAAACCTAACCTAACCTAGTAATTCCCAGGTCACAGACCGAGCTGGGGGCCAGCCCCCATAACACCCCCTCCTAGGTCACAAACCTGCCCAGGTCACAGACCTAGCTGTTAACCAACCCCCTGTAGGCCATTTCTCCCCCCTCCCCTTACATAGAAGTTTTGACCTTTTCCACCGCAAATAAAACCATTCTCCCACCTTTCCAGACGTACACAGGTGGGAACCTGGGACTTTGGGTTGGCAAAAAAAGGAAAAAAAACATGGTTATTCAACACTTTGGATATTTGTAAAAAGGCCACAGAACCTTACACACCCACCTAACCTAACCTAACCTAGTAATTCCCAGGTCACAGACCTAGCTGGGAGTAAGCCCCCCGTAACCCCTTCTACGTCACAAACCTGCCCAGGTCACAGACCAAACCGGGTATTGCCCCCCCAATCCCTGAACCACCTTTCCCAGGTCATAGATCTTGCTGGGGTTAAGTCCCCCAACCCCCTACTCACGTTACAAACTGTAAGAGTAAATCGCAAATAATTTCTTCCCTCATGATTGACACCGACGTCTCTTTTTTTTTTTTTTTCTCCGCAATCTTCACAGTCGAGTTACAATAAAAATGTGGCGATCTTCAATTAAAGATAATTTTAAAGTTTGAGGGATAACACCATGAGATTTTGAAAAGGTATTTACTAGCTTTTGTGTACCTAGGCCTACTATAAAAGTTACCATGAAATTGTAGTTGCTATACGTCGCCATAGCCATATCCTTATTACAGTAATGGTGTTGGGGGAATCTTGGTCTGAGGCAAAATTCCCCCAGGTGGATGTATATCCAGGCCCATATTTCTCCCAGGGGGAATTTCCGACATGGGGAAAACAGGCCATTACACTGGATGCATAGAAAATGGAAATTTTTCATCCCCTTTTCTATGGCATTGTTCGTAGCATTATTCAATATTTACAAATACCTCCTTTCCTAATTGCGGTAAGGATTTATTGGCGTTTGCTCTGCCGTATGCTCACTTCGCTCTCTATTAAACATTATCTCAATGCTCCCATGTTGTGGCATGTGTACTATGTTTTGCTATGCGTGTTAGCCCCATGGGCTAGTATTTTGTCATTAAAGGGGTGAATGCATACTTAAAAAAGGGGTGAGTTGTAGCTTTGGGCTCTAGCATCTGTTCAAACATTGGCTTTCAATTCCAATGATTAGACTATATATATCAAACACACGTTTCTACCCTAACCTTTTATTATTATCCTCATCAATAGAAGTTAAAGCTATGATTATATTGCAAGAAGGTCCTTAACTTACAAACATTTGAAAATACAAACACAAAGCCTATTGAAATCATGAATCTCAGATATTGTATCAAGAGTTCATGATAGAATACTGTAATAAAACAATTTAGTGAGAAACACCAAATTTGCAAGATGAAATGAGACTTATTTGTTAATTTTTGCAGATGAAAATTGTAGGCATGCAAGATTGGTGAAACCTACCCTAGGACAAAATTTAACAAAATTTGACTTGCAAACAGCCTCTTGAAACCTATTATGTTTTGTATGTTGAGGACTTTCTGTATTCCAATATTGTAAATAAATAACAAATATATTTAGAATATAAAATGGGCTTTTTTTTCTGTTTGAACAAATAACTCAAAACAGAAGCTCCATCTATCAGTGTTTTTCTGAAATACCAGGTGGAAGGAGGCTTCTGTGGCCTGTGCTATGACGACAAAAGGAGCAAAATGGGTATTTTTCAACAAAATCTGTAACTTCGGTAATAGAGGTTTCCGCCATTAGTATATGGAATTCAAAATACTGTACTGTAGTGTATTTGCAGAGATCTATTCAATTATGCAAGTTATAATGTTCTAATTAATATTGCACCAACCTAAATCCCAAGGTTATAAGTTATTTGTATTGAATATCAAGGAGCCTTTGAAGATTGTTGTGACAGATTGGGTGTAAAATTTTAAAGTTATGACTGAAAAATTACATCTTAAAAAGGAAACACACACGAACACACCACGTAACCTAAGGTTCCCCTGTAAAATGACAGTTGTTCTAACACTACAAACTTTACGTTATTTATTTGGTATTGTCTTAAGGCAAAGCTGGAAGGCCGGCCATTAAGGTGCCATTCACCTGCTCAACGCTTGCTAACTCATCACTCTTCTGCACATCGATGCTCGCCCCCACACTACTCACCTGCTTGTGTATCTCCAGCCTGTGATCATCACTCACCATCCCGTCGGAGGTCTCCGAGACCTTCCCTACCCTTTCCACCGCGCTCACTATCTCCTGTGTGTGAAATTGATGTTTTTGTGTGCGATCTTCAGTCTTTCTCGTGCACTTCACGTGTTCCCGCGAGCCCCTCAATCGCTCTCGCGAGCAAGGAAGGTCCAGCACCCTGACAGCCCAGCAGTAAAGTAGCAGCATTCCTTTCCCCAAAGGGTTTAGGGAACTACCAAACAAGTTCGACAGTGTTCCCATCTCTCCAGATCACCCCAGGAAGATCACCCAGGAGGACCTTGAGATGCATGTACGGGTTGATCAAGGTAGGCAACCTTCTCCCCCTCAGTTCCAGGTACCAAGGTAGTGTTCCCCAAGGAGGCGCTCTCTACCTTCAGGCCTCCCCACGGACACCCCGGACGTATTGACTTGGGGGAAACGGCCATCTTGATTTGTCACCTTCGTCAAAGCCATCAGGCAGGCAGTGGTTGACTCAACCCAGCGAGTACAGAGGTTCATGCCCCAAACATAACCGCCCAAGCTGAAGTCAGTAGTGGTTTCTACACAGAAGATTCCCATAGCGAAGTTGGTTTTCTTCTCCTCCTCCTTCTGTTTTCCCAATGGACCCTAGGAGGAGACCTATTTCTAGTAGTGCCCCTGAACCCCCTATGATTCTCGTCCATTAGAAGACCATGTGGAGCTACAAGGCGGGCCCATGGGATTCAGCAGGACTGCTCTCATCCGGAGTTTACACTGGTCCTGACGACAAAACAGAAGAGGAGGATGCCGAAACAAACTCCTCCCCAGGATAACCTTCACCATCCTCGCTTGAGCAGGAGCATAGGATCTCGGTGAGAGACTGCGTTCGTGCTTTACTTAAGGCTCTCGCCTATCGAAGTTGTGCCACCGGAGCTACGACCTTTCTCCAGACCACCACCGGATGACAAGAAACCTCCTGCAAGAGAGGTTCAGACCTCTACGGAACGGCTGGCACTTTCCAGACCTTCTTTGCTGGGGAATATTTGACGTCTCGCAAAGTCTACGAACGCCAAGACCGTTCCCAAGAACTCAAAGTTTCAAGCAACGCTCCTGCAAGAGAGAGCTAGGAGATCTTCTCCAGTGACGGGAGTGTCGGGCAACATCCCTCCAATTGACAACCTTGACCTACCCCAGGTTTCTATGAGTGAGAGCTTGGAGATTGGTAATGATTTGGATTCCGAAGATGACTATCCCCTGAGGGCTGCTACTCCAAAGTTTCATTCAGAAGCCGAGCGAACGGAGTCAGAATATTCCTTCTGGCAAGTAATAGCCTGCATGGAGGCCATTAATGGGTTGGCTAACCCTGAGATGGCCACCCTGGAAGGTATGGATACTGTCTTGGACCATGTATATGGTACCCAACGACCACTGAAGACCAGTGTAGCCCTGCACTGGTCTAAGGGTTTTACAGCAGCTAGAAAGAAAGTGTTTTTGCAGATCGCCGGCTCCTCTAGCTCGCCTTGAGCAGGTACGTCCAAACTCCTTCTGCCTCCCATCATCCAGCAGAGGAGATACCATGAGGTCACGGACTGGCCCCTTCTGGCTTTGACTCTTGATCCATCTGTAGAGGCCCTCTCAAGAGGCATCCCTTTCGAGAGGCTTTCTGGGCTCTTGGTCTCATTTTCTGCTTCTGAGATCCTAAAATATAGAGAAGGTGGCGAAATATGCCATGCAGGTGTCTTCGTGGCTTGATTTGTGGTTGGAGTCTGTGGGCTACTTTGCTAATACCCAGGACTGGTCCAAGGAATCTACAAGGAGGTACATGTAGACATTTCTCTTGTCGGGCACTCACACCTTAGAATTCCTCTCTCACCAGGTTGTTAACCGAAGCAATTCTCAAGGGGCGAGATGCTGTGATTGAAAGGTTCCACAGACAGGTTCCCAAGGCTGAAATTACCAAGCTCAGAAACTTCACCCTTGATAACACAGCCACAATCCACCTAACCTTCGACCAGTAGGATGGCATGGTCCTCAAAAAACATGTCAAAACATCCATATCCTGCCAAATATCCAAAGGGCTCCAAACCATCAAGAGGAGAGAAAAGTGGTAAGGGAAGTAGTAGAGACCACTCTCGCTAAGGGGTGGCCAATGTTCTCGCCTGCCCACCGGTGGAGGATGCCTGTAACACTGCTTACAGAGGTTGCTGCAGCATGGGGCTGATCCTTGGACAATCTCCGTGATTTGTTCAGGGTATCCTGTCCCGTTCACTCAATCTCTCCCTCCACCGACTCGGGGTCTATTTCCTTTGAGCTCTTACGCCGCAAATGGATCCCCAAAGGAGCCGTCCCTCCGGGCTGAAGTCCAGACCGTGTTGGAGAAGGGCGCTCTCCAAGAGGTCCTCAGCAGTTCCCCAGGCTTCTTCAGTCGACTTTTATTGTGAAAAAGGCATCTGGAGGCTGGAGACCAGTCATCAATTTCTCGGCTCTGAACAAGTACGTCCTTCAGACTTCGTTGAGGATGGAGATGGCAGAGACAGTCATACAAGCAGTAAAGCGACAGGACTATGTTTACAGTACACTGGATCTCAAAGATACATACTTCCAGATCCCAATCCATTCGTCTTCAAGGAAGTATCTCCGGATCATACACGAGAACTGGCAATACCAGTTCAAGGTGTTGTGCTTTATCATTTCCACAGCACCCCAGGTCTTTACGAGAGTGTTTGCCATAATATCATTATGGGCTCACAGGATCAGCATTCGTCTCCTAAGATACTTCGATGACTGGCTGATTCTAGCAGACTCGATGGTGACCTTGCTTCAACACCAAGATAGACTACTAGAGTTTTGTCAAAATCTGGGGATCCTGATAAATCTCGAGAAGTCATCCTTGCTTCCTTCTCAAATACTGATATACCTGGGTATGATTATGGACACCAGATTACAGAAAGTTTTTCCATCGAACACCAGAGTACACTGGCTGAGACGAGGAGAGCTTTCAGCCCAACAGTGGTTGTATCTCCTTGGTCACCTAGCATCCCTGGTCTGTCTAGTGCCCAACGACCACCTCAGGATTTGATCTCTGCAATGGCAGCTGAAATCCAGATGGCGCCAGCATACTGGCTCTCTAGATACATTAGTTCCGATAGGTCACGAGCAATGGATGGAGCTTCATAGGTGGGTGACGGAAGAGAACCTCCACAGAGAGACAGACCTTCTCGTCCCTCCCCCAGGAATTAATGCTCTACACAGACACTTCAAAAGAAGGGTGGGAGGGGGCTTTGGAGACTATATCCCTGACACCACGGAGTCAAGGGATTAATCAAGGGAAACCCTTAGAAGGTGGGTAAGAGGGTTCCAGAAGAACTCTCCGGGACTTTACCTACCTAACGAATCTATTAGTTGCCTTCTGTTCCCTAAGGCTCAACCCAGTGCAGTAGTGCCCCAGGAACAGGTCCAACCTCCCGTCATTGAACTGAAAATGGACGCGGACATCAACAAGACACTGGAAGGCATGGACATCCACCAGGAACGGATGTCGGAGGTATCCACCGACACCGAATAGGACCTACTGCAAGAAGGCCCTGAAGAAGAAGGGGTTCAACCACCCACGGAGGAAGAAGGATCCGTTTCGACGGTGACTGAAGACCTCCAGTTCACTGTGACGGCATATCAACCTATGCCGTCAACCTCTTCAGCCCCAACTCCCCAACTGACTACACAGGTCGACAGGAGCGAAGTGCTCCTAGAGTCGATCCAGCAGATGTTGGCAGTGTTCCGGTAGGAACAAGAAGAGATAAAGCAAGATCTCAGAGAGACGAAGAGAGAGTTAAAGGAAGGGAAACGCCCTGGCGCTTCCAGGGTCTCTGCTAAGCTTCTTAAAGTATCTGACCTCCCTCACTGCTCCGAAACCAACCCCTGGAGGTATACGGAGCACATGCCCATGATGAATGGGAAGCTTTACATCTCCGAGAAGTTGGGGGGCAAACCCCTTGAAGATCTTCAATTCTGGCCCAGCTTTTCAGCATACCCAGATTGCTACGTGAGACTGCGAGATGAACCTGCATCCCGCGAGGAGACGGTACCCAAGGAAGTCATTGTCTTCGAACATGACAAGGCACAAGCCATCCTAACCATGAAAGGAGTCTCAGCATTGAGCAAGAGGTTTCCAACTTTCATTGCTCCTTCCTCCAGAGCTTTTCCCTTTTCGGTGAAAGCCCTTGACTGTGTCATGACAGCAGCTCCAGAGCTTTCTCCTTTTCGGTGAAAGCCCTTGACTGTGTCATGAAAGCAGTCAAAGAGGGCAAACCTTGCCCAGTTCTAGAGGAATGCAAACCTTTATCTCTAGCCATGCCTACCTGCGAGGAGAAGTGGAAAGAAGTACATCTAACCTTCTCCGTCTCGAAGTTGAATCCGGAGATAGCAGGCCAGCAGTTTAATGAGAACCTTCCAAAGTTGCCAGACCATCTTTTGAGAAGGGAACAGGAGACGAAAGATTGCCGCTTCCTTGTCTCATCAGAACTGCCTGGAAATGTGTGCAGGTCTAACCAATACCCTAGACATGTACATGGTCTTAGCCAAGTCCCACATGGGTACCCTTGTGAAGGATTTATATGCCTTCGTCAGGTCAAGGAGGACCTGTAGAGAGCATGTGTTTGCCACAGCAATGGTAAAACACGAACCCAGGAAGCTGATCTCATCATGCATCTGGGGCAAAGACCTTTTCCCACAAGATGTGGTTCAAGAAGTCATTGCCAAAGCCGCCACGGAGAATAGGAACCTTCTCCAAAAGTGGGGCATGTCTTCAAAAAGGAAATCATCCTCAGACAGTGGTCCTCAGCCTAAGAACAGAAAGGCAAAGAGACCACGTAGACCTGCACAACTTCCGGCCGTGACCATGGCCACAGTGTCTCAAATGGTAACCCAGCTGCAAACCACCTTCCAGATGGTCTCTCAGCAGCTGGTGACCCAGTCACCTGTCTTTAACCCAGGTTTTGAGAGGCACATGACCACATTTCGGCCCTACAAAGGTAAAGGCCCAAAAAGAGGCTCCTCAAGAAACCCCTCAAGGGGTAGAGGAGGACGCAGTCACGGGAACAAGTCCTCAGGATCCTCTAAGCAATGAGAGGTTCCAGGTAGGAGGCCGACTTTTTCACTTTCGGGATCGTTGGACCTTCGATCCCTGGGCCCACAGCCTAATCACGAATGGAACAAAATTCCACCCCCTTTTTCCAGAATTCTTCATACAGTCCACCCCCTTGTTGGAAGAATATACCTCAGAACTCTTGAACAAGAAGGTAATAAGGGAAGTGAAGTCCATCAGAATCCAGGGAAGGCTGTTCTGTGTTCCCAAGAAAGACTCGGACAAACTCGGTCATTCTAGACTTGTCTCCACTCAACAAGTTCATCGAGAACAAGTTCTGGATGCTTACCTTGCAACACATAAGGACCCTTCTACCAAAAGGGGCGTACACAGTCTCAATAGACCTGGCAGATGCTTACTGGCCCCTACCAGTCAGTCGCCCCCTCTCATCCTACCTAGGATTCAGGATACAGAAGACAAAATATGTCTTCACAGCCATGCCCTTTGGGCTAAACATAGCCCTAAGGATATTCACAAAGCTAGCGGATACAATCGTCCAACAACTACGCTCAGAAGGAATTCAGGTAGTAGCATACCTGGACGATTGGCTGGTGTGGGCAGCATCCAAGACTACTTGTCTGCAAGCGTCTGTAAAGGTTATCCAGTTCCTGGAGCACCTAGCCTTCAAGGTCAACCGCAAGAAGTCTCGCCTTTCTCCAGCTCAGAAGTTTCAATGGTTGGGAATCCATTGGAACTTGCAGTCACACCATCTCTCCATTCCACTAAAGAAGAGGAGAGAGATAGCGGGATCTGTCAAGAGACTAATCCAACACAAGAGGATTTTAAGAAGTCAACAGGAAAGAGTATTGGGCTCTCTCCAGTTTGCAGCAGTGACAGACCCGGTGCTAAAAGCACAGTTAAAGGATGCGTCAGGAGTCTGAATAAGATACGCATCAAACGCTCGAAGAGATCAACGAATGTTGACACCGACCCAATTGCGCACACTATTAAGCCCGTTGTCAACAGCCAAGAGCCTAGCACGGACAATTCCCTTGCAACCACCACAACCATCAGTGGTGATACACACAGACGCCTCCCTGGAAGGATGGGGAGGCCTTCCGCAAGAAAGGAAAGTGCAGGGGAATTGGTTGTACCAGTTCTAAACTTTTCACATCAACATCTTGGAGGCTATGGCAGTCTTCCTAACGTTGAAGAAACTATCCCCTCGTAGAGCAGTCCACATCAGACTGGTCCTGGACAACGAGGTGATAGTAAAATGTCTAAATCAACAAGGCTCGAGATCACCTCACATCAATCACGTGATGTTAGCCATCTTCTACCTGGCAAGGAAGAAAAGATAGCACTTATCAGTAGTTCACCTTCAAGGGTTCGGCATTGTGACGGCGGACGCTCTATCCAGGCGAAAGCCGATAGAGACAGAATGGTCTCTAGACGCAGACTCATTCTCCTTCATCTCGGAAAAAGTCCTGGAACTGCAGATCGACCTCTTTGCAACGAGCGACAGCAAGAAACTACCTCGTTATGTAGCCCCTTACGAGGACCCTCAAGCAGAAGCGATAGACGCCGTGTCTCTCGACTGGAACAGATGGAATTGGGTCTACTTGTTCCCACCAACCAATCTCCTGCTAAAAGTCCTCGACAAGCTAAGATCCTTCAGAGGAACAGCTGCAGTAGTGGCCCCCAAATGGCCCAGAAGCAATTGGTTCCCTCTATTTCTAGAATTGAAACTGAAGCTGTTGCCTTTGCCGAACCCAGTTTTATCCCAACTGGTTCAGAAGTCACTGTTTACGCTTCATCCTTGAGAACCAACAACCTACATTTCATGATTTTCTCCCCCTAGCAGCGAAGAAAAGGTTTGGGATCTCAAAGGACAAAATCGACTTCATTGAAGAATACAAGTCAAGTTCAACTAGGAGGCAATATGAATCGTCTTGGAAGAAGTGGGTTTCCTTTGTGAAAGCAAGGAAACCAACAGAAATATCAGTAGACTTCTGTCTTTCTTTCTTCATCCACCTACACGAACAAGGCCTGGCTTCCACCACAATAACTGTGTGTAAGTCGGCTTTGACTAGACCTCTTATGTATGTCTTTCAGGTCGACCTCTCAGGTGAATTCTTCAATAAGTTACCAAAAGCATGTGCTAGAATCAAGCCAGCTACCCCTCCAAAGCCCATAACATGGTCGTTGGACAAAGTCTTGCACTATGCTTCGAATTTGAACAATGAGGATTGCACCCTAAAGGATTTAACACAGAAAGTTATATTTCTTTTTGCTATAGCCTCAGGGGCTAGAGTTAGTGAAATAGTGGCCTTATCCAGAAATGAAGGCCCTATTCAGTTCCGGGAAACAGGAGAACTGAATCTCTTCCCTGATCCTGCCTTTCTTGCCAAGAATGAGCTACCCACTAAGAGGTGGGCTCCTTGGAGAATCTGCCCACTGAAGGGAGATGCCTCTCTGTGCCCAGTAGAGTGTCTTAAGGTCTATCTTCGAAGAACTTCAGACTTCAAGGGAGGACAGCTCTTCCGAGGTGAAACCTCAGGACCAAACCTATCCCTAAAACAACTGAAAGCAAAACATACCTACTTTATTCGCAGAGCGGATCCTGACAGTACACCCGCAGGTCACGATCCAAGAAAAGTTGCTTCTTCGTTGAATTTCTTTCAACACATGGACTTTGAGAGGCTCCGCTCATATACGGGATGGAAATCATCCAGAGTCTTCTATAAACATTATGTGAAGCAAGTGCACAAGATAAAACACTTTG
>NC_090748.1:87566215-87576215 GCF_036898095.1 Palaemon carinicauda | reverse complement strand
TCTGATCAACCAGAAGACAATTTAGATGAATCAAGAATTCAAGTTGAGGTCCACCATCCCCCTCAACAATTAGATCAAAAGGACAAAATGAAAATAAACACAAAACCCAATTTATCAAGACCCTCTCTAACAAAACCACTGGGAAATATTGTTAAATCAAAAATTACTAATGGGAAGACTTCATCCAAAAGTTCTTCCAAGAAATAAACCATAGTTTTTTCCTCCATTTTGCAATGGAATTGTCAGGGTTTAAGGGCCAAATATGAAGAACTTAAGCTCCAATTCATGAACATTCCCCCATAATTGTATGTCTACAGGAAAGTAAGCTTGATGCTAACACCCCGAGTCCTCGAGAATATGTTAGCTATAGAAACCCATATAATCAACAAGCAGGGAGCCATGGTAGAAGTCTCATGTACATTCGTCAAGATGTTCCCCAAATACCCTTATCTATTCGTACACCCCTGCAGGCATTGGTTGTACAAATTGATATCGGGAGAAAATATACAATATGCTCTTTGTACTTACCTCAAATGATAATATTTTATATGATGATTTAGTAGAGGTCATTCAACAACTCCCTCAACCTTTTCTCTTACTGGGAGATATGAATGGTAGACATCCTTTATGGAGTGATGTTTTGGCACACAAGGGGCAATATCATCTTATCAATTGGGGAAAATGAGGATGTCAGACTCCCTAATACAGATTGGTACCTTGTCCTGCATTGACCTTTCAATTGCCAGCTCTAACTGCCTTCTTAATTTTGATTAGAGGACATTAGATTATCGGCATATTAGTGATCATGCACCAATCATTATAAACACCAACAATGGTCCACCTTTACAGAGATCACCACGATGGAATCTTGACAAGGCGGACTGGGATAAATTTCATGAGCTAAGCAAAATTGAGGGGGATGCAAAACAGGTTGAAAATATTGATGATGCCTTAGATTTACTGAATGGAACTCTCCATACAGCAGGAGTCAATTCAATTCCAAAAACATCAGGGTTATTAAAACGACGACCAGTCCCTTGGTGGTCTTCAGAGCACCAAGAAGATCTCTAACACGATTGCGTAGACACCGAACTGATGAGAATTTAATTGTATACAAGAAATGTAGACCACAGTTCCGTCGTGCCATGAAAGAAGCTAAGCGCCAGTCATGGGTGTCTTTTGTTTCCTCCGTTAACGGTAGAAAACTACCATCTTCTGTATGGAGGAAAATAAAGAAGATTGCCGGCAAATTTACCCTAAACCCACCACCAGTGCTGAAAATTAACGGTGAGTATGTGACTAAAGCAAATGATATTAGCAATGCCCTTCCGTATCATTTTTCAAATGTATCATGCAAGTGTGTAGCAGCTCCTGGTCACCAATATAGGAGCATTGAAGGAAAGAAATTTTAAATTTTGCAACAGGAAGGGAAGAGTCATATAATTCTCCTTTTACTGCCACTTGTAACGATACAGCCCCTGGACCTGATGGAATTCCATATGCAATGATTAAGCATGTACATTTAAATACAAAGTTATTTATTCTAAGCATTATTAATAGAATATGGCATGATCATAGTTATCCAAGTGTTTGAGAACTAGCCATTATTATTTTAGCCTTTTTGAAACCCGGTAAGGACAAGTTTTTAGCAGCAAACTATCGACCTCTATTGCATTGACATCTTGTTTATGTAAAATCACGGAGAAGATGGTCAATGCAAGGTTTATGTGGTACCTTGAAAAGAAGGGTATTTTATCACCCATTCAGTGTGGATTCAGAAAAATGTACTCAACGACTGGTGTGTTGAAACGACTTGAGTCCTCTATTTGTGAAGCGTTTGCTACCAAACAGCACCATGTGACAGTCTTTATTTACCTTGAAAAGGCATATGATACCACATGGAGATATGGTATACTTAAAACAATTCATGACTTAGGATTGAGAGGAGAGCTGCTACTATTTATTCAGTTATTTCTTTCACATAGAGTTTTCAAGTGAGAGTGGGGGAAACTCTATCAAAGAGTAAATGTCAGGAAGATGGAGTTCTTCAGGGTAGTGTGCTGAGTGTAACCCTGTTTGCACTAGCTATTAATGGGATATCCTCATTCATTCCCTGTGGTGTTCTCTCAACATTATTTGTGGATGATATCTCCATATTATTTGCTGGAGCTAGAATGGCAGTGGTTGAGAGAAAACTACAACTCTCAATTGACAAAATTATCCAGTGGGCCGATATGAATGGATTTAAGTTCTCGACAAGTAAAACTATTATTGTACATTTCTGTCGTATCCGGGGAGCACATCCAGACCCTGATATATATATTAAAGGTCAGCGGATTCCATGTGTAGGGGAAGCTAAATTTTTAGGCTTGATATTTGATTGTAGACTTACATGGGTTTCTCACCTAAAAGTGTTAAAAGCTAAATATCTTGAGGCTCTGAATCTTTTAAAAGTATTGTCCCATACGTCATGGGGGGAAGACTGCAATACTATTTTGAAATTATACAAGGCCTTGATATTTTCCAAAATTAGTTATGGATGTGAAATATACTTTTCAGCCACCCCAAGCTGATTAAAGATTCAATACATCATTCTGGTATTAGATTATCAGAGGAGCGTTTAGAACCTCACCTATCCCAAGTCTCCTTGTTGATGCTGGAGAGTTACCTCTAGACCTTTACCGAATGTCCTCTATTATTCGGTATTGGTTTAGATTGCAAAGACACTCAAATTCTTTAGCCTTGCAGATTGCCAGCCTTGTAAGGCAGTTAACATACTTTGAGTTACACCCAAAATCTCCTCAACCTTATGGCTTTTGGGGTGATACAATTATTAAACAATCTGGGTATCATTAGAAGTAAGGTACTTCCATTCAAGGTATCATCAACACCTCCATGGAAATTACCAGACTGATGCTGGCATTGGATTTGGAGTACATAGTAATGGTTTTAATTGTAGAGGTGTACTTCCTCTAACAGCTTCCATGTTTACAGCTCTTCTAGGAGGAGGACACTCCAAAATCAAACCATTGTTCTCTAGTCATGGGTAGTGCTATTGCCTCTGTACCATGGTCTTCCACTGTCTTGGATTAGAGTTCTCTTGCTTGAGGGTACACTCAGGCACACTATTCTATCTATTTTTTTTTCTCTTTTGTTAATTTTTTTATAGTTTATATTGAAATATTTGTTTAGATGTCGTTGCTGTTCTTAAAATATTTAATTTTTCCTTGTTTCATTCCCTCACTAAGCTATTTTCCCTGTTGGGGTCCCTGGGCTTATAACATCCTGCTTTTCCAACTAGGATTGTAGATTAGCAAGTAATAATAATAATAATAATAATAATAATAATAATAATAATAATAATAATAATTTCTGGGGCGACCTGTGACGGCCGATGAAAAGGTCCTTTTTTTCACTTTTCTGATATAAATCTTCCAAATATACCAGAGAAAGATAAAAGCATGGAATGCATAGGTTACTACCCTCGCGCGAGCACCTTGTGGGTGTCGTGTATACAACAGGGGCGTGTGAAAACCACTATTCACAGGCTGTCTTCCATTTTGATAATTCCTTCATCAAAGGGAAGGGCCGTAACAAAGACCCCAGAGAACACACTTGGACCACGCCACCAACACCTAACACGCTCGCCCTCTAGGAAATCCTTCTGTTTTGGACTTGCTCGCATAGTTGTATTGTTTGTGCTCTCGGTGTTTTTTCCAGTGTTTGACGTTATTTCACCTTTACCAATGTTAAGTACCATAGTTTGTTTTGACAGCTTTTTTCAGTACCGGGCATTTGTTCTCTTTCCAGTAATGTGGATTTTAATTTTGGGAGCGGCTTGGCCTTCCTCGGTGACGGCAGCCATTTTGGCTTTGTTCGCTTCGCTAGTATTTCAAGTTAATATTGCCCATCTGGTACTCTGTCATCTAGGTTATATCACTTACGATTATGACCATTATTTTTATCATTATTTTATTATTGATTTTACTATGGTACTTTTTTGCTAGCAAGTCCAATTTGGACGAACGAAGAATAACGTTCTTGCCTTTGTTATAGTTTAAGTACACGCCTCGGGAAAAGATGGTCGTTTTTAGACTATATCTTTATATTTATTTGTTACGCTGTCGTTATTCTTCGTTCTTGGTTATTACAATTTTATTATTCATATATCATATTATTGTGTGCTTTTGGTTCTTTATAATGTAACCATGAGAGCGTGAGCATGGAGTTCTCGTCTTCTGTTACTACAGTTACGAGTTACCCTTTCTCTCGTTTTCTTTCTTAATCTCGAGTAAGAAGAGGCGGATTTCCCGTTTTCCGTTTTATACGATCACGAGTTATCCCTTCCTCCTCTTCTGCTACGGGTTTATCATATTACGTTTGATGGTATTTACGTTTTATTGGTGTGGTTACTGTTAATATAGCTAGCATTATTAATAGGTTCCGTTCGCGTATGAGTCATTACTTTTGGGCTCGCTTTATGCCGCCACCCATGGTTCTGTTCTCTTCGGAACATTCTCCGCCTTGAGTTATACTCCGCTATAATGGATACTCATTGGGTTGGAAACTAGTCAGATATTTGGAGTGCAACGGTGAAACCCAGCACTCAGACTCCGGCTTCGGCCTTATACACACGAACCTTTTTCATGATTAATCACAATCTCATTATTACGGTCCTTTTTCACTGGATCTCCGGAGGTTAACATTATCTTATCGCTGATGTTCACGATTTCATTATTACGGACCTTTGTCACCGGATCTCCGGTTTCACCGGAGATCATTCAGACGTTCTGAACCGGGGTTAACATTATTTTACCGATGAGGTTTATAGTTACATGTTACGTGGTTACAGTAACTTATCTTTCTTTTTTGGCCATTATGGAAGCTAACATCAGTATTTAAACTTGGTGCTTTCTCATTGTAAAAATAACAAACACATTCGATTGGGAAGATCACTTAGAATGCAATAGGAACTTATCACAATATGAAAGAAAGATATGTCTTTTATTTATTTATAACACTCCCTACTTGATTACCCACAAACGGGATCTCTTTAGTCAACTAACTTGCAAAAAATGTTTACAAATTTAGATTATGAGGTGCATTTATAGAGTCAAGATTGGAAATCAAATTGAAATCTAAGACTTTATTATGTAACAGATGAGTCTTAAGCGGCCCACACACGCTCAAATTATTGGTCCAATTTTTTAATGTCAAATTATTTGACATGAATTTGATCGTGTGTGGCGTAATTTGATGGCCTAAAAGGTTTGATGTCAAATTTTTTACTGATCTGATTTCAGTAGATATTTTTTGAGCCAACGTCAAATAATTTGTGCGTGTGTGGTACCCAGCAATAATTTGCGCAAAGTAGTTAGTGATTAGATATAATCTGAGGAGGACGCGCGCAGCTCATCGTCATCATGGCTCCAACAAAACATGAAAAAAAAAATTTTCTTGAGCTTATTGATGTTCATAAAAGTTTACCACAACTTTGGAACATTTAAAAATTTGACCAAAAATTTTAGCGCTTTATTTGGTTATTTTCCTTGTTGGAGCCCCTTGGCTTATAGCATCTTGCTTTTCCAACTATGATTGTAGCTTAGCAAGTAATAATAATAATGATAATGTATATTATATATATATATATATATATATATATATATATATATATATATATATATATATATATATATATATATATATATATGTGTGTGTATGCATAATTATAGATTATATAATCATATGTATTTATAAAAGTAAATATTTCTTTTTGTAAATATTTATATATACATAAATATTTAGTTATATATATATATATATATATATATATATATATATATATATATATATATATATATATATATATGTATATATATATGTATATATATATATGTATATATATATATATATGATATATATATATATATATATATATATATATATATTATATATATATATATATTTATATATATATATATACATGGTATGTGTGTATTCCCATGAATGTGCTTTTTAATCGAAAGTAATAACAAAATGCATATCCCATTCAGTTATAGATTCCAACTTTACAAACTTCTGGAGTGAATTTATCCGTGTATTCCAGTACAACGAAATGCAGAATTCATTGCGAAAATATTTGTACAATTAGTGTTATTGAGAGTCTTTCAAATGGTGATATCGCACAGCGCATAACTGTGATTTCTTTGGTTATGTATGGTCTCACAAGATCTAATAGTTTGTCAAATGATTCTCCATCCATGCGAAGAAAGTTCTTGAAAACATCAGGTTCACTAATTCTCAGTTCATTTAATAAAGGAGCATAACCAAATCGTTCACGACACAAATAGCATTGCTGGGCCCACTTTCGTCTCTTTCGTTTCTGTGTGTTCTTTAACGCTAAGCCAAGAGCCAACGCTGTATATGCATCCATGATGACACTCGGGAGCCAAATGAAAATTTTATGAGAAGTTTGAGCGTGTAGTGCGAACGTCAAATCGTCAAATAATTTGACAAAAAAAATTTGACCAAAAATTTGAGCGTGTGTGGGCCGCTTTAGGGGGCCCATTCACGCACCAGTACCACCTGCAGGTCTCCGGTTTGGGGCGGAGCTTCAGTGGCCGGACGACCGAAATTGTACCCACACATAATACGCAGGTGGCCTGGCGGACTGAGTGAAATCAGGTTAGTCTACTGTCGGCCAGCAATGGAGAAGGTGTTATCAGAGAGGGAGCTGCAGATTCTAGCTCTGTATTGTAGCTTACAAGAAACGTAAGCAGCCGAGAAGAAGGAAAAGGGTTTGGATGAAGGATTGGCTAGCAAGAACAGAAGTACTATCACACACAAACCTGTAGTCACATTTAGTATGGGAGCCTCATGATTTATTTAATTATCTACGAATTGATGAGTCTACATTTCGCAAGCTTTTAGACCTTGTGGCATCACATATACAGAGGAAAGACACATGCATGATATGTGCGATATCTAGGGTTACCAGATTTCAAGGTAAGTAATCCGGGACACTCTTAAATCTCACAATTCTCAGCTTATACTATTTATATTCATATACATTTATACACATATAGTATATACACACACTGATCAACATAAAAAAATCTAGAGACGTATCGAAAAGTATCAAGCATTTTAATGGGATATGAAGAAGCAAAACTAGGAAAATCAATATTTAATGCAAATTACAAGAAAGAAAATGAAGAAAACGAGACTAACTTGGAAAAGTAGTAATCAATATTTTTAAACAAATAGACTTTTTTCATATGGAAAGCATGTCTGTAAAATTCTTTGCAAAAACAATCTGTATTCCATTTACACTGTAAAATAGCATCTTTAGTTGACACATCTAACTTATTCCTTTCGTCTGTCCATTGAGCAGTCATCATAGAACCACATTCGCATTATGAGCAGGAATATTGAATAGATATTCACACGAAATGGATACCTTAGAATACTGTTCCTTGAAGTCTAACTGCTGAAGGATGGAAAACCATCTTTCATGACACATCTTGGTCATCCATTCATTACGTTTGCAATTGTTGATCAAGGAGGATTTTAATAGTTGACTACACGCAAAAAAGCACGTTGTATAAATTTTTACTCCTTTGTTTTTTAACACTAGACGAGAAGATTGTATCTGTTCTCATGCTGGAGATACATCTAATGACATCCATGAAAAGACATCAAAACTTTCTAAATCAAACCATTGTTCTCTAGTCTTGGGTAGTGCCATAGCCTCTGTCCATGTTCTTCCACTATCTTTGGTTAGGTATCTCCTGCTTGAGGGTACACACGGGCACACTATTCTACCTTGTTTCTCTTCCTCTTGTTATTTTCAAGTTTTTATCCTCTTGTTATTTTCAAGTATTTATAGTTCATATATGAAAGATTTATTATAATGTTGTTATTGGTCTTAAACTAATTGTAGTTTTTCTTTATTTCCTTTCCTCACTGGGCTATTTATCTTTTTGGAGCCATTGGGGTTATAGCATCTTGCTTTTCCAACTAGGGTTGTAGCATAGGCAGTAATAATAATAATAATAATAATAATAATAATAATAATGGTAGTAGTACATTTGTACAATCGTTTGAATTGAATGGTGACAAACAGGATTCTTCTGCTGCTAATATCTAATTTTCTCTATCTGTGTTTTTCTTGATGCTGAAGTTTGTTGTGTTTTTCTTGATCATGAAGTTTATTTTATCATCTTTTGAAATGGAGGAAATGCTTTCAGTTTGCTTTGCCGAATGAATGTCTCGTGATATCATTCTTCCTGACATGTTCAATAGTGAAATTGCAATGGCATAAACCACAGGTTCCTTCCTTGTTTGATAAATGTCCACTTGCTGGATTATTCATCACGAAATTCATATTTACGTTTTGACATCTTGGGCTGCATGCAATTAGTTTTAAAGAGGAAAAAAGTAGGCTGTAGCAAGCAGTAATGGCACTTTGGTATGGAGGGTTAAAATGAAATGTCACAGTATGTTACTACTCAATAGTCAGCTCTCACCTGGTGCTAACCAATTTAATAATTTGCAAACGCGATTGGCTGCTTTATGTAAACACCGTAAACCTTTATTAACCTATTTTGGTTATTCAATTTATATTATCATCATCGTAATTTCAAGAAAGAATCACCATTTTATGTTGTATCATGAGGTAAGGTTTTTAATTTGTTAATATTTTTTCTATTTATGTATATATTTTTTATGATGAACTAAATGCGGGACAAAAAGCATCCCGTGAGGGTCTAGTCTGGGACACGAGACAAGAGGTTGAAATTCGGGACATGTCCTGCAAAATTGGGATGTCTGGCAACCCTAGCTATATCACCAAGGGATAGACTTGTATACATCAATGAATTAGTTCCAAAATCTTTTATCTACCAAGATGTCTGACATAGTGCTCGCCTACTAGGATTCTTCTACTGCGACTTTTAGCCACAGAATGAGGATAAGCCTGCAGGCCACGTCGAAGACACCTCACATACATTCAGGCCTACTCGAACAGGTCTTGAGCTGTCCGGTCGCCTGTGAGTTCGAACCTTACAAATAAAATCACACATACATGCAACGATATAGTTAAACCACGCCCACAACGTTCTCACCTGAAGGCTGCAACTGAGCGTGAATGCTGGCCCCTTATACCAATCAGTACATTTCTTTGTTATAGAAGGCTTAAATGGGAACTAGAATTACTAGCCTTTCCTAAATCTGAGACAACCGTATATCAAAACTGTCCACAACAAAGTTGATAACAGGAATATAACCAGTTTCTACTGTATTTCCTCAAAATTTGAAGAATAAGACACTTCCAAACTTATCTTATTAAAGTTACTAGGGTATTTCTCAATAATATTGTATAAGGTTAGGAAAGGAGATTATTCCTCACTTTCAAGGTTGCCTCATTTTCTGTATGATAGGTTTCTATTGATCAAGAAGATGGATAATTGATGTGTAAAAACTGTCTTGATATAGCCTCTTTTTCAATTTGGTAGAATAAAATTATCGAACTTATCTTGATCAATTTACTGTGGTATTTCTCATATGAAAAGGCAATATTTCCTCACGTTCATCATATTTCTTGCTCATTTTCATGTACAGCAGGATGAGCAGTGTGAAAATCAGCTTATTTCTTGGGTGCTTACCATTTGGAAAGGGGGTAACTGCAGGAGCCAGAAAGGGACTTGTTTTGGTCTTAGATGAACTGGTGGTTATATTAACCAGGGGAATTGTTATAGCGTAATGAAATAGTTGCTGAGCTTGCAAGCAAACGGCATACACTGTGGTCTGAAACATGATGAAAATTGTCAACTTTAGTTGAAGCTTTGTTCACCCCAACAGAATTTGAAGGAATCTTATCATATGCCACACCATCCACATAAATAATATGAGACTAATTAGAAGCGTTTATTTTAGTGAGTGGAGGGATATTAGGATTAAGACAACTAACTCGGTCGTATGCCTAGTTGTCTTATAGAGT
>NC_090748.1:87553715-87558715 GCF_036898095.1 Palaemon carinicauda | reverse complement strand
TTCCAAACAGAATAGCAGCTATGAATATTTTTTCTTTTTTGTTTTCTCACCTTCATTTACAACTTGTTGGTTTATATTTGGCTGTAATTTTCATGAGGATCTTTACTCCATTGTGAATAAGGATATGGACAGTCGTCAACCAACGAACAGAATGGGAGCCAAGGCCCAAGAGGTCGTTCTTAGCTTGAATTGTTCATAAATCGTTATCTTACAAGTACCCCTAGACTTAAATTTTGATCTAGTGTATGCGTAGCCTAACTCAAAGGCCTTCGATTTTCAGAAATCAACAAATAGTTCCCTTTCATATAAAATTAATATGTTATTACAAATGATGTTTGACTTACTTTATCACCTTATATTACTGTAAACCATATTGTAAAGTATGTTATTATCAAATGAGAAACGTACAAATGGCTGTACACGAACTGCATTTGTGTAGAAACTACCGTGTTTGTTTACATTACGATTTAAATAAATTTACAGAAGGTTTATTATAGTTTATATACCAAATTCTATGCTAGAAACTTAACATTATTTATCTACTTTGGGAATGTTTGGGTAGTGATAAGTAAAATACAAATGAATACTTTATTTTCTGGACTGAAGGAGGCCCCAATTTTTATTGTTTTTTCCTTCGTCATGACTGACTCTCTCTCTCTCTCTCTCTCTCTCTCTCTCTCTCTCTCTCTCTCTCTCTCTCTCTCTCTCGTACATGTACGTTACACAAATCACACAGTGCAGTCAAATATATATAGTACAGTACATTTTACTGTAAATATTAGGTAAAATAAAAAAAAGAAAAAATGATATACCCAACTGTACAGTAATCAACATTTTTAAATTTTATAATGAGATCCATTTTTGATATGATGGTGTATAATAGTGAATTATTCGTTTGTAAATTAGCACTGCAATGTAGGCCTACTACTGAGTAAGTATACAGTACAATACAGTAAATAGATTTGATTTAAAATATGAAATGGTTTTGTGGAGAATTTTATTTTATTATTTAGTTAAATGTTTGAGTGGGAACTTAGTACAGGAAAGTCTCAATACGTCAGTTACACACACATTATCAGGGGAGGATAATGAGCACTTACACTCGGGGCACAAACACCCTGCTAATAACTTTACAGCCGTAGTTTACTAACCGTCACTCTTAAATACTAAGGGGGGAATTTGCTCTGTCCAGAGGCTGCAGAACTCCACACGTGAAAATAAAAGTAATGTGATGGCCTAATCTAGCTTTGTCAGGTCTATAGTCATCTTGCATTCTCAGGGTCTGTTTCTGTACCGTCCCAGTGAGGCACAGTGTAAAATCCGGACGTCGGACGTCGGATGCCGTCCGGGAGAATAGAAAATCGCTTGTATCACCGGGAAAGACGCGAAAATACACCTCTTTTTTGTGACTGGTAATGTTCACTGATACTTTCTGTTATTTTTTGAAAAAATGTTCGAAAAATATTGGTTTATTTTCATGTTATTGAGAATAATCTCAACCGGTCGTCAACATTACACTATTTAACTGCCCGCTATTTTACCCTGTTAGGATAAAAGCCGGACGTCGCTAATCAGCAGTCACAGATAAGAATTTACCCGGCTGTAAAGTAACATAAGGAGAAAGGGCCTACCACTCCCTTTACCCTGCATTTAGTTGCCAATAGGTTTAGTATGATCCACTAACCAATTAAAATGTTGCCAACTTTAGCCAGACACAGGATACTACATGTAAGAAATTAAGCCTATTTCACTTGAAATGTAATGAAATTTTATCAATCAATTTGTTTTTATTCGTTTTATAATAGTCTGTGCCTGTTGCCCAGTCAGAGCCACGGAGAGGCAATTGACAGTCTGACCAACTAATCCACCACCCTACACCATATTATTTCCCATAACCATAAATATAAGCAAATATACTCAATTGAAAGAAATAATAAAACAATTAAGAAAAGGTAAATATTAAAATCAATGTAAAGGTAAATGTAAAAAGTTTTATCACAGACACAAAAAATGATATCCTAATTGCACTTGTATCGACCAAACAAACAACCTGTTAGAATAGTTTATTTTAAAAGTTACATGAGACTACAAGTAGAAATACAACAAAAGCAGTTTTACATATAAGCATGTAAGTGTGATGTAAGTGTGAGACGATGCACACACAAACCATCCAGGCCCCTCTTTTGTTTTGTTTTTAATGTGCTGTTAATATATCACTTAGTACATCTGTCACAAATCCAAGTTTCATTTAATAATGTTTTGGCACCTTTATTAACACACACTGGATGATACCATGTATCACATTCTGGGCATTGTACTAATTTGTCAAAATAAAAATTTGGTCAATTGCATGGATCAATATTTTTCGAACATTTATTCAGGAAATAACAGAAAGTATCAGTGAAAATTACCAGTGTCAAAAAAGTGGTGTATTATGGTGCCTTTACCGGTGATACAAGCGGTTTTCTATTCTCCCGGACGGCATCCGACGTCCGACGTCCGGATTTTACACTGTGCCTCCCAGTGACCCCAGTGAGATGCTGGACAGGAATCTTCCGTTAATGTAATTAGAGACAATAATAAAAAATGGGAGCAGTGATGTAAAGTAAACCATATAGTTTAAAGATATGTATCTTTACCTTCGATGCAAATATTCAATAATAAGTCGGTCTCTAACACACCCTTTTTCAAGTTACTTACTCCTTTCAAATATTGGGTATTCTGTCCCGTGATCAAATATTCATAATAGGCACATTGAAATAAACGAAGGAGTAAAAATACGAAGGAGGTTTAATTAACCTAATCTTGATTTATTTCACAAATTTACATTAAATGAAACGGACATCTTAACAAACACAAAAATGGTATCAAAAGAAATGCAAATTAAATGAAAATATTATTGATTAGACTCGTGGTGTTCTGCAATAATTAATAATCAGAATTGGGCTGGACACGTGGTCCATGTAACCCAGAAACTGTGCTAGTCTTAAAAGCAAAAACTAATTTCAAAAAAATATACACACAATCCCACCACACACAGTCCGAAGTATGTAATAGCCAGATAACCTACTCAAGTTAAAATTGGTCTAAACTAAAAATGGGGGAATAACTAAGTGGCCACTTTTCTGTACCTGCACTCCTCGGAAGACAGTCCTTTGCCCTTAATTGGCTGTTGACCTGGTTGCACTTTGCACTCTTGACTGGCTCACCCCTAAAATTCTCACTTTGGCCGATAGGGTTTACCAGGCTCTTCTTCTCTATCTTCCCTTTGGGAAGAGGGAGGGGGTGTTGAGCCTGAGGTGCACAGATTAACTGACTAGCAGGTCAGTCGGTCACGGCGACTTCCGAACGAATGGGGTTAGGTTAAGGTTGAGAGGGATAACCTCGCTTCACCTTTCCAGAAAGGTGAGAGTCATCGTGTGCAAGGTAACCCAGTTGAGGTGCCATATCGGGACTTTTGGACAGGGCAATATATTGTTGCAACGAGTGCATAGGAGGCAGGATTTTGTACTAAATACTTTGGAGAAATCTTGCTGCTCTAAGGGAGTTTATATATACAATAATCCTACCTATTCTGGCTTGCTAAAAATTAATAGTTAAAATTAACAGACTTTAATTGGTAATGAGAAATAAAAGCTGCTTTCAATTCAGCAATATTGAGAATTACATTCAAATCAGTTTAGTAATTTTATCTAGACCCACATAGTTTGAGGAAAGAACCAACATACGCCGGGATAATGCGTTTGCTGTGCGTATCTACGCTGTGACGTCACGAGCATGGCGTGCGCTACTGTCAACAGATTGAGTAGATTTAAAATAGTCCTCCCATTATTTTGATAAAGAAAACTTAATGTAGGAGAAATCGTTTAAGGTCTAGCTACATTATTATTAGGAGAGAGGTAAAAATACGAATGAAAGAAGAAGAGTGAAGAAAAATTCTTCACAGGTTTACTTTACTGTAGGCTACATGCGAAAATATTTATTTTTGGGTGAGATAGCCATGACGTCCTGATGGAAGGTTCCTTCAGTAGCTTCCTTGGGTATATTTAACTACAAGGATATTCCCAATGAATTAAACTAAAGGTTATCACAGAATTCTAACTTCTGGTGCGAGTACCCTAAAGGTTTCCCTCTAGGATATCGTATATCAACAGGGGACGTATGTATTAACACGCCACATAGCTATCTGCACCCCATATAGAGTTAACACTTCGATATGGAAAGGTGGAGAATAACTGGGGAGCCGTTCCACAGTTACACTCGTCCGTGGCTGCTTTTGGTACTCGAAACGTAAACAAACGGGCGCCATTGCTAAATGACGTCACGTCCGTCCCCATCCTTCAGCCTGTAGCCCCTTGCTTTGGTCGGATTTCCCTTTGTGCGATTTTCATCGACTTACATCGCCGTTATGTCGTTACCTTCAGCCTCGCCTTCTTCTGGAAAGTTGAGTACCAGGTCCCAGTATTGTTTAAATAAGCTCTAGCCGTAAAGTAACTTCTACTTTTCGTAAAATATTGTGTTTTGTGGCGGAGCTGTGCCGATCCCGGACGCGCCTTTTTATGGCGTCGCTGTTCTATTGCATGCTTTATTTAGCTAGCCAGAACAGCCTTATCCGGTCTCTTAACTAATTAATATTATTAGTTATTTAGTCTTCATAGCTAGGAATTACTTATATCGTGTTTTAGCGCTCATCTACTCGGTCGTCGTTCGACCCCATACTAGATCGCTAGCTTAGCCCCTAGGCTGGATAGCCTAGTGCTTGTGTTCATGCATGATATATACCAGCGTTCCTAGGTTAAGTTATGAAGATTGTGGCATTATTAAACATACTGTTAACTGTGATGTAAGTGTTTTCGCCTTCGGGGACCATATAGGGGACCGGGTTGATTGCGTATCTTTCCACCCTAACCTAAATGTAGGAACCCCTATATGCTCCCTAATCCCCTGCCTGCGGGCATTCCCTCTGTGTGGCCATGCTTTCCCTTCTATATAGGGGAATC
>NC_090748.1:87501400-87553215 GCF_036898095.1 Palaemon carinicauda | reverse complement strand
CGCGCGACCAGCCCCCCCCTTTCCGCGCGACCCACCCCCCCCCCCCTTTCCGCGCGACCACCCCCCCCCCCCCCTTTACCGCGCGACCACCCCCCCCCCTTTCCGCGCGACCACCCCCCCCCCCTTTCCGCGCGACCACCCCCCCCCTTCCGCGCGACCACCACCCCCCCTTTCGCGCGACCCCCCCTTTCCGCGCGACACCCTCCCTTTCCGCGCGACCCACCCTCTCCCTTCTCCCCCGCCGCGATCACTGGTCAGCAAACACGATCTGACAATCCAAACGGCCTATCATTAGCTCGTAAATCTCTAATTACCCATGAAGAAATCAACCGACTGATCGCTAGCTCACTGTTTTGCTGATCGCTACTTCGCCGATCACCAGATTGCTAATTGCTAGCTTGCCGATCACCAGATCACCAATTGCTAGCCCATCTCTCTGATCATTGACCTCTAGTCTCTCCAATTGCTAACGATCTCCAATTGCTTGCGTGCCGATCGCCAATCGCTAGTCAAAAACCAGTCATCAGCTTGCTGATCACTAGATCGCTGATGGGCAGCTCATCTTTCTTCAATCATCGACCTCAGCTCGCTGATCTCTGACCAGCCAATTGTCAACTTGCTGATCTCTGACCAGCCAATTGTCAGCTTGCTGATCTTTAGCTCACGGATCACCAGTCCGCGATCGATCACTGATCATCAATGGCTCACCATCACCAACTGACTATCATTAAACCATTCTGCTGTCTTTCAGGGCTCTCCAAGCAGATTGACAACTCATTAATCGCCAACCTTCCTTGGCTGACTGACCAGACAGCCTTCAGCTGCCTGTCAGTTACCATCTTCGGCTCACAGATCGCCGATCATCAGCAATTCGCCATTCACCAGCAGTTCGTGACTGGGACTTACTAGTCAACCTCTGCCCGTGGTTCCCTAGATCAGAAGGCATACAACACACTTCTCGCTACTCGCCGTTCGCCATCACACCAATCCATTGAAGTGATCGGCAAACGATCGTCAACCCTCATCAGCGGCTCGTCGACAGGTGACTACTTGCGAGCACTCTCCAGCTGTACAGTAACCATGACACCCAGCCGTTAACCATTGATTAACATTCGCCAGATTGATGCTGCTGTAAGGAATAGCATCAATCCCATTAGGGCGCATGGTAGGGTTAAGCGTTGCCTTAATCCTATCAGTTTAAGGAGTTCTCTCCCAGGGAAGAATCCATACACAGGATATCCCATCCCATCCTTTACGCTATGAATCACAAGACCCTTTCTCAAAACGAGAACTCCCAGCCCAGAGTGACTTGAGTGCGATTGGAATCAGGCCTTCGATTCCCCAGACATTCTGTCCCCCATGGGACCTGAAGTTTGGACGAACCTCAAGGGATGGGTGTCAGTCAAGAATCTACGGAGTGGTATAACCTTCTCATCCTTCCCCACCCCTCAGACTTTATGCTGTGCTTAGACACCTCAAAAGAAGGGAGGAGGGACCATAGTGCTGCACCACACGAACTCAGGCCTCTGGACAGAGTCCGAAAGTACCTTCACTTAAATCTCTTAAGATATGAAGGCCAACTTTCCAGTACTTTAACAGCCTCATCAGTTCCTAACGGGCCACTCAGCTCAGTGATTTGATGAGCGACAACACCACACACCACATAGAGGCTCGCATCAACAAGCAAGAAGGAATTTGTTTGCAGTCTCTTCCCATCTAACAGTATAAATACTGAGATGGGCCAAAGTCCGTTCGGTACCACTATCAGCCTGCTTCATTCCAGATAGAGGAATGTGCTCGCCGACAATCTGTGCACAGCATCTCAGATAAGGTGTACCAATTGGTCTTTGGATCACCTTGTAGCCGACAAAGTCCCGACTTTATGGAGTTCTCCAACTAGGGATCTGTTCGCAACACCCCTAAGCCCCAGGCTTCCGCTGCTCCCCAGTCCTAAACCCCAAGGCTCTTTGGCAAGAAGCATGCCAACAACGGTGGGTACAACAACGTCGTTTATGTCTCGTCCCTTTTTTGTCTGGAGAAGGGTACTTAAGAAGGCTAGAACATTGGTCAGCCTCTTAAGGTTTTCAAACCTTCTGCAGCTCCTGATGGAGTCTCCAAGAGAACCGTCTCCACATCACAGACAATCACACTTCGACACCTACCACAAGCTATAGCTTTGCTATGGTTTTACACCTGGAAACTACCCAGTACCTCCTCTCTCACAAGAGGCTTTTCGCAATAAGTTGCGTAGAGGTTCTCTAGATCTGAGAAATTCCTCAGAATCAGTCTACCAGGCAAAATATAACATCATCTGTGGTTGGTGTCATTGGAAAGTGTATCTCCACTTGATACCTTTATTCCAGCAATAGCGGAATCCTCGAGTATATGCAAGAGGAAAAGAACCCCCTTTTCAGTTTCAACAGGTAAAGACAATCACTCGACCTTGAGCCTCGCCTTCAAACTGAAAGGAATGGACATCCCCTCATCGCTGGATCTTTCCTAACTCATGTGAACTTACAATCTGCTTATTCCCAGTTGGAATTGAGACCTCCCTCTTGGAACATGATTCAAGTTCTCCGGTCTCTAAGGAGACCTCCTTACGTTCCACTTCACCAGGCAACAAATTTTCACCTGGTTTAGAAGTCAGTGTTCCTACACACTTTGACAGCGGCCAAACGAGTCAAGGAACTTCATGTTCTCTCTTTCGACATCGCCCTTTAATGTGAAAGGCAACGTTCAGTTTCGTCCCCGAGTATGTTGCCAAACACAGTCTCCAGAGGTGACTGATCCTACACAAGTCTCCACTCAGTAACTGACGATCCAGATCATCTGTTACTGTACCCCGGGCAAGGTATGAGGCTCTACCTCAAGAGAACGGCAACAGCACACCCGGTTCCCTTCTCTTGTCATCAGCACTGGGAGAGACAAAAGGAGGAGCACCAAAACATCATCTTTGCTGGATTCACAGGGTCATCAATTGCGCCCTGAATCCAGATCCTCATCTAACACGTCGACTCACAATGTCAGGGGCATAGCTATGCCCCTGGCCCTTCTAAGTAGATTACCCTGTGATGCAGGTTTTACAAGGAAGGGTGTGAATGCTCCAGGTGACTTTCACAACCTTTCTCCTGCAAGATACGATCTCTATCGGTCCTGCGGTGGCTGCACAACAGCTGATTGTATACCTCAAGCTCCTTATTGGACAAGTAGCAGAAGGGTGAGGGCACTGTTACCTGGTTTTAGTCTGCATGAATGAAAAGATTTGACTAGCTCTTATACTTTTCTTCATCCTCCCCTCTCTTGGGGAAAGCAGCATCCCGGGCTCTTTGCATAAGTTGACCTCAAACCACTGCAGGTAAACCATGCTCCCTTGTGTACCTAGTATTAAGCTAATACTGTTGCGTACCCATACCCTGGCGAGGTGGTATTGGGAAAGTCTTGGTTACAACAGTTTTTCTTACAAAAAGACTCGGAATAACTTTACCTAGACAGTCAGACTTTTAAATATCTCAACACACAGCTTGTGTAGGCCGCGGACCTTGCGTAGCCAGGTTTTAGCGAGGATCAGGGACTTCTTATTTTGAGTACTAACATACTCAGGTAAGGAGCTCCCAGGTAAAGCCAAAAGCCAGATTCGCATTGACGTCCACCCTTCCCAATGGGTGTCACCCCTAAATAAATAGCGTGTTTGTATTCCAGTTACGGAACAAATGACAAATTCGTAGATAATTTGTATTTTTCCTAATGATACAAACCTTAGCTATTTATACAAACTACCCCTTGAAGTCCTACCTCCAAGCAAAGTGAGCTAAATCACCGGTGTGCGAGTGGGAGTGGTAGCAAACTACACCCCCCCCCCCCCCCCCGCTAACTAGCGGTGTGGGTAGTTAATCCTCGCTAAATTTTAATGGCTCGTCATTTCAGCTTCGCTGAAAGTAATATCCCTAAATAAATAGCTAAGGTTTGTATCTTTAGGAAAAATATAAATTATCTACGAATATGTCATATATCCTTGGATTTAACATGGTACCCTGAAAGTGGGAGACTACTCTTTGTCATCTCTGCATTGGTTATACTCGGTTGACCCAAGTTTCTGATGACGGGACAACACCTGCCGTATTACAACAACTGTTTGGTACCCTCAACAGGGAGGTATTTGTTGACTGAATTTACCACTTTTATCACAGTAAGAAATGGATAACTGTTTGAGGCTTGAGGCAAGGATGGCAGATTCATCCTTGTTAAGATTCTTGGGCTGGATGAGTTGTACTATGCTAGCAGTATTTTTAGATTTATTTTGGAAGTACAGTGAACCCTCGCTACTTCGCGGTTCGACCATCGCGGATTCACCACTTAGCGAGTTTTTTCCATAACCCATATATATATACATATCGCGGATTTTCCGGAAATTTCGAAAATACCGCGAAATCTGAAGACCCCCAAATACGATATTTTGTTACCTGTAATTCCATTAATACTGTAATTAGTAATATCTGCTCTTACTGATTGTTCATTGCATTACATATGATATATAATTCAGCACAGAAAGAAATAAAACACGAAAAGAGAATGTGATCATACGATAATACAGTACTGTATACAGTACGTAGTAAAATTAAATCGAACATGAAACGCAAATCAGATGCAGTCATACCATATTAGAATGGTGTAAGGCTGCTGATGGCTACTATACTACAAATGTAATGGATGTGCATCTTTTCCATGATTCTTTTGTATGTATACGTACGTAGTACTGCATCCAATAATATTCTTTGTTGCAAAAAATCACATTTCGAATAAGCGTACGAGAGAGAGAGAGAGAGAGAGAGAGAGAGAGAGAGAGAGAGAGAGAGAGAGAGAGAGAGAGAGAGAGAGAGAGACACATCCTACAAAAGAATAAAATAGCATACGTAAAGCTATTACGTGTATTATTATTGTTATTATTATTATTATTGTTGTTGTTGTTAATAAAATTATTATTGTTATTATTATTATCATTATTATTATTATTACTGTATTATTATCATACGATAATTCAGTACTGTATACAGTACGCAGTAAAATTAAATCGAACATGAAACGCAAATCAGATGCAGTCATACAATATTAGAATGGTGTAAGGCTGCTGATGGCTACTACTGTACTACAAATGTAATGGATGTGCTTCTTTTCCATGAATCTTTTGTATGTATACGTACGTAGTACTGCATCCAATAATATTCTTTGTTGCAAAAATCACATTTCGAATAAGCGTACGAGAGAGAGAGAGAGAGAGAGAGAGAGAGAGAGAGAGAGAGAGAGAGAGAGAGAGAGAGAGAGAGAGAGAGAGACACACACACACACACATCCTACAAAAGAATAAAATAGCATACGTAAAGCTATTATTATTATTGTTATTATTATTATTGTTGTTAATAAAATTATGATTGTTATTATTATTATCATTATTATTATTATTATTACAGTACTGTACTGTATTATTATCATTATTTATTATTATTATTATTAATACTGTACGTACGGTATGCGCGGGGTATCTTGTACTTTGAGTTGGTAACCTACGCATCATATACTGTAAGACGGGTTGTGATTGGTTCAAGCGCTGATAGATGACGAATCAGAACTCAAGTTTTGTTATCTAGCCTGTGATTGGTGTTTTACCCTCATCTCCAACCCGCAGCATCTAGGTTCTCGCAGGCCCGGGTCGTCCACTTTTTCTTACCGCGTATCGCTGAGTA
This sequence comes from Palaemon carinicauda, assembly GCF_036898095.1. Lineage (NCBI taxonomy): Eukaryota > Metazoa > Arthropoda > Malacostraca > Decapoda > Palaemonidae > Palaemon > Palaemon carinicauda. The sequence continues at coordinate 87,547,477 of NC_090748.1, read as the reverse complement.
GACGTTCTTAAGTTTGTGAAGTTTAATCTGTGCTGTGTGCGACCTTTTTAAGTTGAACTTTTTGTCAAATCCTACTGTACAATGCCTTCCAAGCGTTCTGCTTCTACTAAGGCTGGTAGTGAGCCTAAACGCCCCCGAAGGATGATGACGATTGCTGAGAAGGTTACGCTTCTCGATATGTTAAAAGACGGTAGAAGCTACGCGGCCGCAGCGCGCCATTTTGGAATCAACGAATCTACTGTTCGCTATATCAAGAAGGACGAGGCGAACATTAGAAAGACGGCTGCAATTACCTTTAGCAGATCAGCGAAGCGAGTCGTTACAACGCGTAATAAAACGATCGTACGCATGGAAGGTGCTTTAGCTGTGTGGATTGCCGACTGCCGGAAGAAGAACATAGCCTTGGATACGAACACCATCCGAACAAAGGCTTTGAGCTTGTATCAGAATTTTGCTGCAAAGGAACCTCAAGACGACGATGGCAACCATGCTGAAGAAGATGATGATGCAGATGATCCTCAACCAGGGACATCCACTGATTCCCAGCCTCAGAAACAACGTTTTTCCGCCAGCAAAGGATGGTTCGCGAAGTTTCAGAAACGCTTCGCCCTGAAAAGCGTTTCCCTGCATGGCGAGGCTGCTTTGGCTGACACTGCTGCTGCTGAAACTTACGTGAACCAGACGTTCAAGAATATTATCGCCGAAGGTGGATACAAGCCGGAACAAGTCTTTAATATGGATGAGACCGGCTTGTTTTGGAAGAGAATGCCGTCGCGAACTTTCCTGTTCAAAGAGGAAGCCAAAGCCTCTGGCTTTAAAGCATTCAAGGATCGCGTTACCCTCGTGATGTGTGGCAATGCTGCTGGATTTTTGCTAAAGCCAGGGCTTATTTATAAGTCAAAAAATCCTCGCGCTTTGAAAAATAAGAATAAGAATCTCCTTCCCGTTTACTGGATGCATAATCCAAAAGCATGGATTACGAAGATGCTGACCTCCAACTGGTTCCACCAGGGGTTTATCCCGCAAGTCAATGAATATCTCGTAGAGAAGGGCTTGCCATTCAAGATCCTTCTCCTTATGGATAACGCTGGTGGACACGCAACTGACCTGTCGCGTGAGGGCGTTCAGGTTGAGTTCCTGCCACCCAACACCACGTCATTAATTCAACTGATGGACCAGGGGGTTATCAGGGCGTTCAAGGCCCTCTACACGAAGAATACCTTGGCGGACCTCGTTGCGTGTGTGGATGCTGCCCAAGATGATGAGGATGAAGATTTTAACTTGAAGGCGTACTGGCGGCAGTACACCATAACCACGTGCCTGAAGAATATTCAGAAGGCACTTCAAGAGATGAAACCTGCAACTGTGAATGCGAGCTGGAAGAAGTTGTGGCCCGAGATTGTTTACGACGACGAGGGATTTACACCTGCTGAAATCCAACACTCTGCAGTACGCAAATCTGTGCAGTTGGCTGCCATAATTGGAGGTGACGGGTTTGGCGACATGACGACTGAAGACGTCGACGAGTTGTTGGACTGCCATTCCCAGCCCCTAACTGACGCAGACCTCGAAGACCTGACTAAATCGGCAAGCAAAGAAGAGAGTGAAACCCAGGAAGAGACCCAAGAAAATGTCGAAGAAACGGGCTTAACACTAGAACGGCTTGCCAAGGTCTGCAACCATATAAAGGAGGTGAAAGAAATGTTGCAAGAGTGGGACGAGGATATGGTTCGGTCGATGCAATTCTGCAACAAGGTTGATGACATAATGACTCCCTACAAGATGCTCTTAGATCGAAAAAAGAAGCAGCGGCAACAACTTCCGATCACAATGTTCTTCCAGCCTCGCAAAAAAGAGCCAGTTTCTCCTGCTACTACGCCTTCGGAAGAAATTGAAGAAGTTGAAGAGGTGTCCCAGGAAAAGACACCTCGTCTGAAGAGACGTAAAATACTACCTGGCTGCACAGTAGAACACATCATCAGCTTCATCATGATCATTTCTACTGTGCAGCAAATTCATCGCCATCATCATTCAAGTTTTTCTTGAACTTCTTTCGTGGTGAGTACAGTAACAATCTTTATTATTTACTTTAATATTCTCACATTCTAATATTTGTGCCTGTTTTATAGTTTAGTACTGTATGCATTAAGTTAAAGGGAAGGTTTTAAAAGTTTACATGTTGTAACCTATCATATTTTTTTTGTTTAAAATTTACATTTACGTACGTAAAACAATCTCTCTCTCTCTCTCTCTCTCTCTCGTAAATTGTTTTCCTGCTTTGCTACGTACAGTATGTACTGTATGATTTTATATAGATACGGTAAATTATATTTGTACTAATAACATATTTTGTAAATGCTTTTACTGTAAATATCATTATTTATCACTTTCATCATGCGCGTTAAATGCCTTCTTTGTTCCGAGCATGGTTGTTTACTGAGCGTACAGTACTTTATGACGCCGTCGTTTCAGGCGACGTCATAAAGAAAAACATTTAAATTGGAAGTCCTAAGAAAAATAAAGTAAAACATTGGTAATAAAAAAAATCAACATACTGTATAATCAATATATATAATCGATGCAAAAACTAACCTATACATATATGTGTACACTAAATGAGTTTGTTTCTTCATTATGATCAGAGATGAACGTAAACAAAACATTGGTTGCCATTTTTTATCGTGCTTTTTAGGTGTTTAGGAGACGCATGATATAAAATCGCCTTTAATATTTGTGCCTGTTTTAGTTTAGGGTGCTGTAGTACATGCATTAAGTATTCTGTAAATTAAAGGGTAGTTTGTTAACAGTACTACGTACAAGGGAAGGTTTTAAAAGTCCGAATATACATGTTAAATAAATAGGTAAATATGATGTCACTACTTCGCGGAATTTCACCTATCGCGGCCGGGTCTGGAACCTATCTACCGCGATAAACGAGGGTTCACTGTAAGCCTTCTGAAAGCTATTTATGTCTCATAAGGACACCTTTGCTTTTATTGTTTTGAATTGAACATTCTTTTATTCTTTATTTTTAACAAATGATATCGACATCAATGACCTTTGATGTCTGGATGACAGAGAACTTTAAATCAATCAATGAATCCTTCTTCTTAAGGGAGAACACGACCCAGAGCTCAAGATGTCGGGCATTAGTAAGTTACTCTTCGGGATTCTCACTCAATACATCATTATTCTCAAATGCAGAAATCCTAAGTGAAATTCCCTGCCAGGTGGAAAGGGGACTACCACTCTATGAGTCTCATATATAAAGAATGAGGGTTTGTATTTGTGTAGGAATAAATGGCAATTTTGGAAGCAATTTGTTGCTTTTCTTAACTCTACAAACCTGAGTTCTTTACAAAAATTTACTCTATCACCTAACCACTAAAGTCCCATCTGTAATCAAAGTGGTGGTGTGTTGTGAGTCGGGGTTGCTTCTCCACTACAGAGTGGTAACAACCCAAATGGTTGTAGATATCTCGTTAAAAGTTTATAGCCATATTCCAGCTTTGCTGTTATCATTACTCTTATGTAAAGAAATGAGGTTTGTATACTGTAGTTAGGAAAAATACAAATTACTTCCAGATTTGTCTTATTAAAATGTTATCTAGCTTGATTTCAGTTTTCCTTGTTTTGGTTTTAGTCATTCTAATGGGTTATGGGTAATTTAATTTACTTCTATTTTATTTGACTGGAAAAAGGGAAATTTTCACCAAGCCAGTGGTTGTGTTGCCTATTTATTTCTATAATAAACCAAATTAATTTCCCAAAGGATAGTTCTCTCTGTTCACAGGGATCATACATAAAGAGTGAAAATTTTCTTCCTTTAAAAGAGCTGTTTGTCTTAGGATACCTACATGATACACCTTAACCCTGGTGCCCTAAGTTTTGTCATTCCCTCAAAAGCAAAGCTTGACATTAAAGTTTCTCTCCTAGCTAGACAATTTTATGTACTGTAGTTCTAATGGTGAAGAGGCATGCTGTCCAGCTCCACTCTTTGAAATATTCCAAAAGCGGTCCCTATCATATTCGAAGAAATTCCGTTGTCTTGAAAATTTTAGTTCTTGATAGTGAATAAGAAAAAATAAATTTTAAGAAGGAAGGCCAGTCCTACTACATTAGACAAGTCAGCAGTTGAATTGCAAGGCACCCAAGGCTTCAAAGCACCAGGAGCTTGCCAGCTGTCATTCCTCAAGCCTCTCAAAATCAGTTTTGAAATGTAGAAAATTAATTGGCACTTGAAGAAAGTACTTGTCAATAAATGAAAGGTTCCTTGCAGAAGAAAAAAAAGCAGTATGGAAAATAAGCTATATATATTTTCAATTTATATCTAAACATATCAGAATTGCAGTTGAATGTTAGTTTCTGTGGTACAGTATTGTAGTAAAAAGTTTTATAAAGAATGAGTTTCTAAAGTTAAGTAACTCTAGAAACATTACAGTCATTTTATGAACTTTATATGAAATCGGCCATAAAATTTAAAAACAACCAATCATTTCATAGAATCTGCAACTGAACTTTAAAAGGGAGCTTCAAAAGTCCTTACGCCACAGAAAAGAGTACTCTAAAATGTAAACAAAAATCCGCATCACAGTATTTCACTAATTGTATATTACCATTCAATACCTAATTTTTCTTTTTTCATTCCCTTTTCTACAGAATACAGAGGTACAACATTTTAGGGTATGTGGGTCCCTGTATTTTAGTGTCATTTCAATAACTGTACACATAAATACCAAACTAAGAAATGAACACTATACTCTGCAGCAAGATAAAAATGAAAAGAATACGGAGTCTCTACCTCAAAAACTACATGTTTAACATTAACACCTAAACTTGTCAAAGTAATTCAAAGACAATAATTAGCAGTTTAATCATTTAGATTACACTAGATTTCCATCATAAGTACTTAAAGGCTAAATGTTTGTTCATTTTAACTTCTTAAAAAAAAAAAACTTACTAACAAAGGTTAAAAAGAGTAACAAAGAAAGATTCATTTACAAGAGACGCTACCCTAAGCCTGATTCTTACAACTTAATTACATATGGGGGAAAAAGGTGAAAAGGGACTGTAAGTAATGCTGACATACATCTTCATATAAATTAAAAAAAACTACAATAAGGACCCTTAGATGCACCAAATAATCTTTACACTATCATTTTAAAAGACAATACCTCCTTTGATAAAAGAATACAGCTGATACACAAGAAATATGAACACTGCTGAATACATAAAAATATTTCCATCTATTTATCTGAGAGATTACCACATACCACAAATGAAGTACCAATTCCCTTATTGCACAGGAGAGCTTAGCTTACCCATAATATAATCAATACACTAATAATGACAACAAAAGATGCAAGTGGTTCATTACCAAAAGAACATAATATTAAATAAAGATTTTAGTTTTCAAAGGACTAAATAACAGTTTTTCTCCACAAACAAAAATGATGGCAGATACTCCAAAGTTAAATAATGCTAAAGATAATAATATTTATAAGAGTAACAACATTAATAGTAGTAGTAGTAGTAGTAGTAGTAGTAGAACAGTACTTGTTGTACAAAGATTACATTTGAAAATAACCAAAACAACACTTAAAACAAACGAAGGTCACTGCCTGATCATACCGTATGCGAATTAAGCAACCAAGATGAGTTAACGTAGCACCAACAGCACAAGTTCATTACAGCTTCTTTCCAATAATTATCTAATTCGGGAGAAAAGTACTGTAGAATGGGTAGATTCTGCAATAACTTGGAAAACATTTACTCTCTCTGTATAAACGCTCGGTAGTTTGTGTTGCAACACGAAGACAGATGGAGTTGGCTATTTGTACAATAAACTGTTACACCATCCCAGTACTGAAGGCCTTTTTAAAGAAAACTGTAAAATCACCACAATACAAAATAAATTAACATTACTGGGAACTTTAGCAAAAATCATATAAACTATATCAATAAGGAAAACTTTTTGAAGAAACATTCGGCTGCACATGATGCCAGAATATGGTAAAATTATAATGAAATTTGTTTATGATCTCCTTCACACTACTTTAATATTAAAGTCCTGAAGAATTTTCAAAATGTAAAGTTTCTTTTCTGCAAAGCCTTGAGAATGCAATATTTTTAATAGTAAACAATCTATTTTAACAATATTTACAGTACTGTACTTCAGTTGAGCAATTAACATTTCAAGAATTCAAAATTGTTAACATTGCCCCAAAATACTCATTATCAAAACTATAGACAAAATATCTGATTATTACTGGAAATCTTTGTGATTTACAAGACAAATTATATTATTAAGAATACTGCAGAACTTAACCCATTCTACAGTCAGAATTTTAAAAAATTTCTATCAAAGACTGGGCAACACTGATATACAAAAGGGATAACTATATTAACCTCTCATGATGGCTAAAGGATGCAATAAAAAAAAAAAAAACTGGAAAAGCCATCTGATGCAACCCATCAAGACCCAGAAGGAAGCAGAGAAGACTATAACAAAGGTCAACATTCCTGTAGTCAAGTCAAAGATGTCCTAAAGGCATTCCCAAAAAAAGTAGGATCATTTTTGCTTGATAACAGAATACAGTAAGGCAATGTGCCAAGTTATTGTCCCCAAGCTACCAAATCTGATTTTTGCTTTATATTGCGAGGCTAATGTTGTCACTTTTGGAAAGATTTTTATTCACATTTTCCTAGCTGGAGATAATGGAAGAGGGTGCTTCCCACAACATAAGAAGCAAGATACCTACAATGTGTTCAATGACGACATTGATCCCTTCCCTACATCTGGGCCTGAAATGTTCAAGCTAAGTATTTCGTTAGTCACTAAGCTCGATAATTAAATTTTTTCATATATAATTTATTAAAAATCCTTGTATTTAAAAAAAAATGGTCAAGGTCTAAGTGAAACATCTTTTTTATCAATTAACCCATAGATTCAAATTTTAGATTCAAATTTTATTATCCAGTATTTATAGCAAACTACATTGAATTTAATTTTTCCTAATAATGCCTTCCATGTAGTACAAAATATGATATTCCTATTCTTAGTTAGTATGCTGTGACTACACTTATGTTTGAACACTTGCAGATGCCCAGAAGAAAGAATATATCTGCAAAGAACACATCAAATGTTTGGCATGAATTAACAACACTAAGCCTTAATCGTATTTTAACTCTTCACTCTACTACTGTCATATAAAATTATCCATGTGAAAAAAATACCTAAGGCTTATAACTGGTGATCACATGGTAGTGACCAAGTCATTTTTTACATTTTGAGGTTTGAGTGGTCAATGTTTTAACAATAAACTTATATTCCAGCTATATACAAAGCTCCATTCAGTTGATGTTGGTGCAGAAAAAAAAATTCATTCATCACATGACATAATGGCATCATTAAAGGCCAAGTCATAACTTATACTGCAGTCTCTAAAGAGACATTTACTTTTCAAGCTTATATTAAGAAGTTACAAAATTTTTCACTTAGAATGCAATAAGATTATATCAAATCACTGCATAGTCGCACAATCTCATTGAAAATACTTGGAGTAATCTTCACTAAAAGCTGATGGCTCCTGTATATTATTGTAGCTGCAAATACAGTAAGCTTCTTTACCAATTTGTAGCTGAAGACTATAAGTAATATTGGAGATCAATTTATTTGCTCGTAATGATCAAGACTACCCATCCTCTGTTTCTATCACTAAATTCTTGTTATGCAAAACATTGGTAGCATGATGTAATAAAGCTAATGGGATGATTAACAACCCTGAAGTTTACTTTTAGATTCTCTCTAAAGATGCCATATTTCCAAGGAACCTGGAGTTAAAAAAATCTTGAAACGATCTAGTAAAATAGATGCAGAACTTGCATTTCATCATTATCATTTTCCCAAAATTCCCAAATAAAGAGACTAGTATTGGCATATTCGGGACAAACCATCAAACCAATTTTTCAAATATCCAAACATTATTCTTCAGTTTCCTTTAAATGTTGCTTATTCAAAGCATGTTTGGGGGATACTGAATGGTGTGTTATATTAAAAAAAACATATTTGGGGAAAAAATTACATTTAAATAAGTTATTTCCCTTAAAATCTACTCTTGGACCAGCTATAAAAGTACACCTAATCTTAATAATAAATAGTAATGACAATATTGCATACATTTTCTACTTATCATAAATTCTTTGGAGTCTCATTTGCACAAAAGTTCTGAATATCCAAATTGCAAATGGGAAATGGTAAATTGTCAGTATCATATCACTGGTGTTTCCTAGTTCCCACCCAAAAGCCATAACAATTAAATAATAAAGAATTTACAAGAAGAATTGTTTTAGAAATCAAGAGGCGTGGAGACCCTGTACAATGTATGTGCATAAAGAAAAATAACTACTTATGTACATTTTTTTCAGATTTAGAAAATTTTTGCATACCAATAACCTAAAAAGAGACTGATGGTGATAATGCATTATATGACTGATCTGAACACTAAAAATTAAGGATGAAGATGTGAGCTGTATTATAAAAAGAAAGGGTTCTCTTCTTGAGAGGCAGCTGGCGGGGCCATGCCAAAGCCAGTGGACGGTTGTGGGGGACCCCATGGGCCATGATCTATTCCAGTGGGTGCTGGTGAAACGGAGAGACCCGAGCCCCCAATGCCAGTGGTTCGAAGCTGGTTCATTGATGGCTTGGGAGCCTGTTGAGCCTGGAAGGGGTTTGGAGGACTGGGAGCACTGAACGGGTTCACACCTGTAAAAGATGAAGGCGCAAAAGGATTGGTGGAGGTGGTGTTGGTGGTGTTGAGATTGTTGTTCAAGTTGTTGTTGATGTTGTTCATGATGAGGGGAGAAGCAGAGGTAGAGTTCAAAGGAGTGAGACCTGCAAGGAAGAGAAAAGCCACACACAAAATTACATTAGCTTGGCTTAGGATCCATATTTTAGTTAACATTTCTATGAAATTTCATCAATGCACACACCTCACTTCATATCTCAAATAAAACAAAAACTGATTATGATCTACCATCTGGGTGCAAGTTCCTCAATGAAAAGTGAATAGCTATGAATTCAAACTTGCTCAAAAGTAGTGCCAAAAATAAAATGTTAAATACTTTTAATAGTATGCACTTTCTAAATACTATATTGTAGAATTTGTTATAAAAGCTTAATCAGATCTGCTAACGTAATTCTAACTTGAAGCATATTTATTTAATTATTCTGAAACAAATCATAATAGATGCATAATAGTACATCAAAATCATTTCAAACATGTATTCTTGGATATAACTAGAATTTAATTTAAAGTATGAACATTCTAAAATGAGTAAATATCCTTACTATAGTGAAAACAATATTGATGAATAGAAAATTATCAATGTTAAAAACCCAAACAGAACAACTTTAAAATCTCACTTTGAGCTACTGTACATCAACTATTTTTTTACTTAAAATAAATATAAAAGAGTTAAGCAGAGAATTTTGCCTAACGAAAATTGTTAATCCATACCAAATGACCGCAACCAAGACTGGACACCCGAGAGCATGCCAAAGCTTGTGGTATTAGTTGAATGTGAATTGAATAACATAAGCTATCTTTTTAAGAACAACACATTAGTAGTTTATGAAACACAGTTCCCTTATCGCAAACTACAGTACAATCATTCCTCAAAAGTCCCTATCTCTTTTAAAAATTGCTATTTATCTGATGAAGTAAAGATGTGAAAAATCCAACATCAATTATCCCACAAAATACTCAAGCCTTTAAGCATTCAATTATGATGAAAATATTACAAAAACTATTTTTCAACATATTAAAAATCACTTGAATTTAGGTGGATTATAGAAATATCAATGTCATATAATTCAGTTATTCATGATTTACTTATAAATTACTTTTCCAAGAACAATTCCAAACCTCTTACTATATTAATTACTTAAAAACAGAAAATTCCAGGGTGCAAAGTGATAAACTAATGGCATACTGTCCTAATAGTCTAATGATATATGAACTAGCATGAAATTCAAGTGCAATGCATTGCTACGCAGTTCAGCTTTGTTAAAAAAAAAATAAAAAAACTTAGTTTATATCTCAAGTCTCAAGCACTTTACCACATAACAAGAACCAATGAAGTATAGGCAGTAACAATTTAAAAAAAAAAATACACTTTGAGGATTTTCAAAAAGGTATAATTGAACAGACATTAATCACAGAAAACATTATATCTGCTGCATTTGCCACTGAAAGTGGGAATCTAAAGAGGACAAATACACAACAGTTTTATGTCAAGATACTACTGTGTTTGAATACACAGTTCCATAACAGCATTGTATAAAAATCTTTCAATCTAACGAGCGTCGGCCAAAATAAGAGAAAATTAGAATTTCTAGCATACATATGAATAAAACCCTTTGTTCTCCCTGGAAAGAAATGGTGAGAAGTAATGCTGGTGTAAAACAACTGTTGCCCAGTCGCCATTTTGATTTCTCATTCTTAAGTATAGTATTAATAATTGTGTAAAAAAATCAGACATTCATATTGGAGAAGCAGATGGGAATATATATGAATTCCTGTGAATATACATTTGTAATTCTGCAATCAACCAACAGATGATGACTCTCCAAACTACCATGCTGCCAGAGAAGCATTGTAGATGAAACACATCTGGAACCTGTAGCTTAAGACTTATTCCTATATGGAAATGAAACAGTCAGTTCTCTGCCTTTTGTGAATTATTGTCACTTGTTAGATTAGTCAAATTTTCCTCCCATTTAGATGTAGATTTTTTTCACCTGTGAACCTTAAGAATATTTGCCACAAAAATATTTATTAAGACTTCTAGACTTATGTCTGCCCATATCTTTAATATGAGAAGTAGATTGATAATCAGCAATGTCTAGAAGACTGTTCTTGTGAAATTAATTGGCTGTGTTAAGGAATTTACTTGATCATGCACTTTAAACAAACTACATGACTTGATTAAAAAGAAGGTTCAAAATTGGAGCTGACAACATGTGCTTTGAGGCTATGAAAAATTTCTTTTGAACGAAGAACAAATCTGTTCTTTTTTTATGTAAATACTGTTACAATACATCAGCTAGTTATGAAGAAAATTCAGTTACTGCACAATCTAAAGATTTAAAATATAGCAGAACTAATTGCTGACTTTGAAGTTACTAAAGAATTAAGTAAATCTTATGGTAAGATCAGCAAAAGAATTAATTTTAAGTTCCCCTCAAGCCTTACACAGTTCCCTTCAATTCCTTAGGTAGTATTTAAAATTTTCTGTCATGTAAAAGACGTTCGTAGGCTAGATTACTATCATAAACACCATATTTAGGCTTTAAGGGAATGGTATTGATTCAGCTGGGCTCCACAAGGCACTAGAAGAGTTGGAAGACCCAGGCCTGTATGGTTGAGGACTATGAAGCGCGAAGTAGGAGATGATGAATGGAGAAGTATTGAATTAAAAGCAAGATACAGACGACTGGCGAAATCTAACCAAGGTCCTATGCGTCAATAGGCGTAGGAGATAATAATGATTGATCAAAGGGGAAATTGAGGGTAAAAACTTATAGCCTTTTCAAGAACTGCTTCAATGCTAGCTTTCAATTCGGGAAGAAAATTGGGGAAAAGTAGTGGACGAAATTAATAGCAGACACAACTAGACATGATATGGAAAAGGCCAGAACAGACTATATGTCTGATTTGTCATGAAATTTGTCAACTATTGTGCAAATAACAGATTTAACCAAAACTTTTTTTATGTTAGACATTCCCAGAAGGGAAGCTAATATGGTAAAGGTAGGAACCTTGGCTTACCAGCATGTGAAATGCCATAAGGTAGTGTAGTGTTAATAATTGGGTGTACTCCTAACACATTTGTTGCACCACCTGTTGACTTAACAAAGTTAGAGGAACTCTAAATTTCTTACTTTCATCATCAAAAAGATCTCTATATTGTATTAAAATATCATCTATGGGGTAGTGTAGTTAATAATTGGACTCACATTTTATACAACCTGTTGACCTAACAACTAAAAAAAAAGAGTTATGCAGGGAGCTTTAATTTTCTTACTTTCATCATTAAAAAGATTTCTATATTGTATACAAATATCATCTATGAGGTAGACTTCTTAAGTTCAGGATGTTTATTCCTTTACAGTTTTTCAAAAGACAAGTTCTGAATGCCTTCTACAAAGAGCTTTCCTTCTTTTAAAAGGGGTTATCATTAATCTTGTCTGAAATAGAAACATGCAATGAACAGAAAACTGGCAAATGTTCTGCATAGGAGCCTGGCATAGATTGATTGATTAAAAGAGGAATAAGCTCATGTTAAGTATTATGATCCTTAATAAATCGAGGTTCAAGCAAACGAAGGCGGTTCTGATACAGACAAACTTGGAGTGTGAGCCACTTTTTCTAAGTCTGGATCTCTTTATAATGCAATTTGTCCTGTATAAGCACCCCACCTGCCAAACGCAGCCAAGCGTCAGTAATTTCCAGTCCAAATTTTATGAAGGCACTGTCCTTGAGCGCCAGTTCAAGCCAATATCAGTGACTTTTTTTTTTAAACTAAATGAATGTTTGTTCTCAGAAAATGTGATACATTCTGTGATATATATATATATATTTTTGCTGGTTTGGTGTGCCTTTGCAATAAAGCTTCATGTGATTATTTGATCTTTGTTATTAAAAATAAAAACAAAAATTGAAAGTAAGAAATTAATATTGAAATACCAGGAGTGGCACCTGGTTATGTGATCCACCTGCCCAAGCGAGCCAATTTATCAAATTTGCAAGGGTGGCTCACTAGGGCAGTTTTGACTGTATATGTATTATAAGTGATTCCAAGGTCGTTTTCAATATTCTCTGGCCTCCTGTGTTAAAAAAAATACACTAAGTTCAGATCTTAGATCCCCTTCTAAATCATCTAGATCAAATACACCACTAACCTGGCCTATTTTGGAAGATATAACCTGAATGGCAGTTGGGAAGGAAGCAGCAGGAAAAGCTTGGGAAACTAACTTTTTTCCTAGGAAAAGTTTGGGATAGTAATACTTCTTCCCTTTAGCTTATAGTTAACTGTAAATAGTCTGGCATGAGATTCTTTGGTAAAGATGTACTATAGGCCCAATTGTACTAGCAAGGAACATGCGAGTTCTCGGCGAATGTACACATTTCGGTCAAGGATCCACTTTTACCCACAGGAGCTTCTTCACTTTGCATTCAGATCAAAATTTTGTCTATAAATTATGAAGACATTGCTCTATAACCCCTAACAAGGATGTGAATACTTAGAACCCCACCCCCCCCCCAAAAAAAAGGAAAAAAAAAACCTAAGTACTGTAACACAATACAGTGGCCGAGGCTCTCAACCAAACGAATAATGAGGATTCAAAATAGAGGCAGCTCAAACGGACGCTGTATATGTCCACCCACTATGGAAAATAAATTCCTTTTTTTTCTATCATGGCCAAAGCTCTTGATTTAAGAATTAATATCACATGAACAAAGGGAAGTTTTATTGAAGTATTTTTTTCAAGAATTAAACTTTTACCTCAAACTTAACAGTACAGTCTAAGCATATAATGAATGATCAAAGTTGTAGGACAAACTTGGCTATGATTTTTTTATATTAGACAAATTTAACCAGAAACTAACTGTTATTCATTTATTTTAAAATCTTCAGTTCCATGAAATTAATGTATGCTCATATATATAAAGAAAATCTTCAAATATAGATATGTACAGTACTTTTGATTTTTAAAATTTCCATGAAACATTTTGGTAAACATTAATATAAGAAAGCGTTAATCTCTAAACTCAGTTTGAAAGTCCTCAAGGTGTCAATTAAGCCATGAATATCACCGAGCCAAGTCTAAAGCAATGATCTGTGTGCGAGACCCACATCCAGGAGTCCCATGTCAACGAAGCAGCAAATTTCCTGCTGGCTATGTAGGTCACAGCCTGCAAATTCTAAGAATTGTTAGTAGCTTATACAAGGGAAATACCATACACTACATTCTGAAGGTAAAAAAAAAATTACTTAAAACAGTAAAAAGAGCACTGGACAGTTTTCAAGTGTTCATACAGTAAAGGCCCAATCTTGGGCCATGTTATATAGCAAAACTACATTACAATTAATCTAAAGTTATCATGTACTGTAGTTTTCTAGTTATTAAGAAATCAGCACAAACTTTATATATTACATTTAGCATATCTCTCTCTTTTTTTAACCTTTTTTTATGAAAGTTGAATACTGAAGGCATGCATACATTCTGCACTGGTATAAAAAAATTATCATTGCAAAGCCATCTTGAAATGGTAAAAAAAAAATTCAACTGGCAACAAACTGGATAATCGGTTCATTCATTAAATATTGGATTGCCATATCATTCAAATGGTTCCAAGCCATTTTCACTTTCTTTTCAAGATATTTTTGCATTTATGCAAATTTTTTCACATTTTTTTTATAGGTGGCTTTAACAATATGTGATCATTAAATTGCACATGTAAGAAACAGTGTAACTGGGTACAGTTTACAGCTCTTCCCTACATAACGTAGTCATTACACAAGAGTTGTAAAATCAATATAGGTCACAGCTAAAAATCTTGACAACCTTACAGGTAGATAAAAGGGACGGAGATTTAATATCTCTCTATCTATCTATCTATATATATATATATATATATATATATATATATATATATATATATATATATATATATATATATATATATATATATATATATATATATATATATGTTGGATTTAAATGGGTTCAACATTAAAAACTGATGAATCAAAAGACTTGATATGGTAAATCTCATTTGACAATTAAGATGGAAATCAGTTGGTGCAGCTATCAATATTACAATGCTCTTTGTAGTCTTGCTTTTTTACCAGTTGTCACAGGCTGTGAAAGGAGTACGAGGCTTTTGTCCTACTGTACTGTAAACTGTGTTAAAGTAAGAATAAAATCTTGTGATAATAATATGCATGTACAAAACATAAAGAAAAAGTTTAGAGTGAATGATGTGAATATTTAACCCGAACTACATAATTTAAATTAAAAATGTTCATAAAACAATTGTCATGACAGATGTAAACTCATCCCTATGAAAAACAATGTAATGAAAATCTTCAAGGGACTCAAATACAGAATTTTAAATCACGTTGTTACTATTGATAACTGCTGTTTAGTTGGTGAACTAAACTACTCTCAAGGAGAAGAGATTCATCATAATTACTAAAATTTCATGAATGTTCAAATTCCACTAATTATTGGAACTATAAATTCTATAACAATACATAATGTACCAACAAACAATAATATGTAATAATGCATCATTAGCTTGAAAATAATTGTTTTGATGTGAACCAAATGATACGAGTTGGTGGGAGCCGAGTGAAAAATTAAGAGCTATCCTTAAGAATAGAAAAGAATCCAAACAAAAGCAGCAATGAGATAATCATTCCCATCTAACATAAGACTCCAGTTTTAGATGTCCAAAAACTATTCGGTATATCAGACAAACACTTGAAGAAATGCCAAGGTGCCTGCGTCAACAAAGTTTTTAAGATACCCAACAATTATATGATTATTTATTTATTTCTGTCTTGCGGGTAATAGCTAGTCAATGTGAATGACTTTTTATCTACTATGTGGGATTGCCAATTTTCATTGGTGTTCTTATTATCTTGTATTCATTTCTGTATACAGTTTAGTTCAGTTCTTTGCGACAATTAAAAACCAAATCTGCAATTAGTTCTTTCTTAGAATAATACTGTATTCATGTATTTTTTTTTCCTTTTGAAGAATTTTGTCTAATGTCCCAAGATATCTTTTTACTAGATGAATAATTTTCCCTGTATATTTGGGATAGAAAAAAATTGCTACATTAATAAGAAAAAAACAAACTTCCTTTATTGCTTATTTTATGAACCTCCCCAAATTTTCATAATGCCTATCTCGAAGGTGGTTAAATGTCTTTCAAGTAAAAAAATATATTTTTTTTACTTTCTTGTAATAGCCTGCCCCTCTAATGCAGTATTGAGATTTTAAGGTGGTATATGGCAATATTTGTGCAGGGGTACAATGTATCCCACTTGTCTTTTTAGCTCTCATTTTGCATTGGCATCTACCCGCACACCAGATTGTAATTTTTGTGATTTAAGGGTTTATTTCGAAACAGATTAATCTCTTCCTTTCACAGTTGGCAACAGCCACAATTTTAGACAAGTATATGCCTTGAAAGAAATTCAATGTTACATAAGGGTAAGGGGGTCGCTTCAACAAAACTGTCTTTTTCACCAACTGCTCAACTAGTAATGACTTGTAACAATGTACTCTATTTAAAATGTCTAAGGGTAAGTTCAACAACTTTGGAGAAAAAAAGGTATATCTAAAATAACGATCTATATCTTCATATGAACTTATTTAAATAATTTTCAATTCTTTTTAAAATATACTTTGAAAATGTTATCATGACCAAAAAATACATGTAAAACAAAATTAATTCTTTTGTACTAAATACTCTCACTAATTTCTATATAATAATTTTCTATTGTAATATCTCAAGCAGAAAAATAATTTTCTTTATAAAACTGTACCAAGCCACACCGACTCAAAAGAACCTTACCATGGCAATTTTTAGATTTGATATATGCTGACCAAATTTGCAGTGCATGCTTTTTTTCTTAAACATCTTTGTGTTCTTGAAAATTACAAAATGTCAAAGAGTTATAAAATGACATCAAAAATTTTAATTACAAACTACTGTACAAACTCTTATATAAAATTGTAAAGCTATAAATGTTTAACTAGTACTGTACTAGTTTTACAGGTACTGGGAACAAGATTACCAGAAAATCCAACAAGATTAATTGTGAGTCTGCAACCCATACTTTCACTTGATACATAAACAAATTCTTATGTTATATCACTCAATTATTGAATACTCAAATGGCTACCAAACTTCCCACAGTGAAATGAAGGCTCAAGTTAAAACAACTGAAGAGAGGACAGACCTTACTGTACTAAAAGGTAAAAAAAATTGTGGAGGGATATCAAAATTGCTGTTCTTCTTTTATGAATAACCTCAAAATCATGTTGGATAAAATACAGGTAATATTGATGAACGTAGTACCAAAATAGTTTAACAAGACTACCGCACAAAATTTTGAAACTATATCATGAGAATCGCACAAGAGATTAAATTACAACTGAAGGATCCCCCCCCCCCATATGAAAAGTAGGAGCCAAAAACTATGTAGTTTGGGCTTAAAGAGTACTACAAAGAATCTTTAGTACCATCTAGAGTGACCTGCACAAGACATAATTAAGTTGGTAAGAACCAACCTCAACTTTAAAAGTTATGTTAAAATTGGCATTTATCCTCCATGCCAAATAATTAAATTATCTTTATACAACATATATTGCATTGCCACATTCTTATTCATTTCTTTAAAAAGGGGATTTTGAAGTGAAATGCAGGGAAAGTCCTCTACTTCAGTGTTCCAACTGATCAAATATAACTAATACACGAATGGAACAAGAAGTAAACACATTAGAATGTTAGTTAAGCCCTGTAATCATAAAAACAAGCATTTTTAGAACAATATCAGTTGTCAATATGAATTTTTAAATTTGAATTACAATAAAGTACATGACTTCACATAACACTAAAATTTCATTATACCTTCCATTAATTTCTCAGATAACTCTGTAAGCTGATATAAGATTCCCAAAGAATTTTTATTTCATTTTGGAAAAAAAAAATATTGAAATATTTTCAATGGTTTTATGCAGTTACTTGATGTATTTTACATCTCATTCTTGTTACTCATAAGACATGTTAGTATTTAAACAGGATCCATAAGGCTATTCAAATTACCAAGTAACCGGTTCCCTTCCAATAGTACAAGACATCCATCAGTATTTTCTTGAAAAATGGAGGATGCTTATATTTACCTTCATTGCAGAGGTACGAAAGTTTATCAGAGATGCAGTTTTCAGTAAAAGAAAAGAGAATACACATATTTCTCTTCAACACAATAGTGTATTGAGGCTTTGATCTTAAATTATCAGATTTTTCAGCTGCATCTTAAAGCATGTTTTCTCCTGCTATAGAAGGAGCAAAATTCAATTAAAGTTCTGTCTTACCATTTATGAGTTACCTCTTAAGGTTTAAAATTTGGAAATATGTGCTACCAAATTTAGTGTGATACAGTAAACGTTAACAGTAGTATCTGTTTACGAGAGACTGAATATGAGTAAATCAGTATGAAAGCATAAAAATTCATATGGGTTTACAAGCATTGCATTAATATGCTAGCAAAAATTTCCCTCTGTATGTGCAGTTTTTTTCTAGAAAAATATGATACACGGAAAGCACCAATTTTGTTTTGCCTTGTCCTGCATCTCTCACTCTTGCTCAGACCTCTTTCACTCGCCAAGGAGCAATTGAACCAGCATCATCTATAGTATAGTTATCATGCACGTGTCTTTGGAAGTGTTTTTTTTTTAGAGTTGTGCCCACGTGTTCTTTATAGAATTGTGATCGCTATTGTTCACCGTCAAGTTAACAGTAATAGTACATTACAGTATCTGAACAGTGGCCCCCCAAAGATGAATGTAAGATGATTACTGAATAGGCAAAAAAAAGAAATGATCAAGATGTATTAATAGGATATGCGTGTAGCAGACCTGGGAAAAATACACAATCGTACAACATTAACGAATTGCACAAATCTGAAGAAAAAAGAAATCAAAGCAACTGATGATGAAACAGTGGCTATGTGATCTTGATAATGTAGAAAAGTTGATTCTCATCTGGAACAATGAGATGCAGTTAGAAGTAGATATACTGTCCTGTTATTACTGAGAACATTATTTGTGAAAAGGCAAAGGTATTATATGCTTGCCTTGCTTATCATTACCACTAACATTCTTAGAACCCATTTTATTTTGATATACAATATAGAAAAAAAAATCATAGGAACAATAAAAATTGAATAAAAGAGGTAACAGTGATGTCTTGCTGGTGTGCAGCAGTAGAGTATGTGAAAGCCTAGTTTACCATTGTGTAAAATCTTTGTCTAGGCAAGCATATTACGTGTCTCTGCTGTACAAGTTCTACCAAGCTGCAATTGGCCATTCGATTTTCAAATGGATTCAACTTCCAAGTTCAATTGGTTGAAAAATATCCTTAGAACACAGATTTGTTCCGAGTTCAGATACATTTGAACCTCAGGGTTCTACTGTAATTGTACTCTCATAGCTCACCGCCCAATAGCAAGGAGTTCAAAATCTGGGGGGAGGGGACTACCAGCTTGAGTAGGGTGAAACCTTTTCTTGTTTTACCAACTAATAAGTTGGGGTTTCCCATCCAGGTTTAATGGATAACTTTTCACAGCAAAATTTTGGCTTTTAATTTCGTAGTTTCATGATTGTGATGATACTTGTCTTTATTCCACCATTGTTTAATCTTGGAGCTGTGTCTAGATATAATATAGGCCTCAATTACAGGTCACAAAGTTAGTTTTTATCTGGAATATTTCCATCTTTGTCTGCCACTGGAACAAATCATGACTGGGGTCCTGTTTTTCTGAGCTTGATGATTTTCTTAACTTTCATCAAGATTTCTATTAAGTCCAAAATAAAATAAATCTTTGAATAAATTCAGAATTACAGTATGTAATTTTTATATCAGCTACATTTTACCTTTTCAAGGTATAAGTTCAACTTTATCAAGACAAATCCTACTACTGTAATATTAAAAACCTGTTTCATGAACAAAACAACTGATATTGCATGTGTAGACTGTACAGTGAGATTTCAACCATAAACAGTCAACTTGCACTCCATGGAGATTAATATAAAATTAAATTGACGGCGCTCACAAATGCAAACTTACCTAAACCACCAGGCACATGTTTAGCTGACACTAGATTGTCAAGATTAACAAGGTTAGAGTTTTCACCAAGGAACGCTGCCGGACTCTTTGATTTCTGTGGCTCTCGAGTATTATTTTCTGGCATCGATGATCCCAAACCACTTAAATCAAATGCATCTGATAACCCATCTGTAGAAAAAAAAAAAAAAATATATCATCCTTCCTGAACTGGTATAAAGTACCAAAAGATATTTTTTCATTTAAGGAAAAAAATGTCTTGGAATATGAATATCATTTTTTATACAATTTCTAAAGTAAAGGTGAATTTAGATTGAAAAGCTTATCAGAATGAATAAGATAACAATCATTTATCAAGATCCCCTGGTTTGAGATGTACAAATTACAACATGGAAACAGTTTAAACAAATGTTGGTTTCCTAGACAGTTATGTCTATAATACTGTAGAGCTAATTCAACAGATATTGAAAGAGCTAACTTACATGCAACTAATTAAAATACAAATTTAGCTTATTCCATTTTATCTCTAGAACTTTAGATGATATAAAATTCAAGATTTGATTTATGAATTTGGCCTATATAGCTCCACCACTGAGGGCAAGATACTATCTAGCACTAAGGTGTGACAGGGAAACCCTGCGGTTGCACCAATTAAGAGTTTGAACATCAAGATAGACAAAAGCAGGAAAAGGGGTTGTAAGAATTTGTAGTAAGTGCTCGCAGTGATCTGTCTTGTGGGATAGAAGGTATCAGGGAGCGCAAGTTTGATTTGAACAATGTTATTTTACTTTTCATGTTTGAATGACAAAAATTGACCAATAAAAAAATTAGAATAGTATAATTTTTCTCAAAAAATTTCATATTTTGAGAATCAGGCTTTAAAATTTTTAGCTATTTAGAGATTGATTGAATAGATTTTACCATATACAAGAGATGATGCGAGAAGTACAAAAGGAAGGCCAAGGTTTGGGTGGATGAATGGAGTGAAGAAAGCTCTAGGTGGAAGGAGGTTAGATGTGAGAAAGGCAAAAGAGCTTGCCAAAAATAGGAATGTATGGCGAGCGATTGTGACACAGTTCTGATAGGCCCTGCGGCATCCTTCGATCACATTGGTGACCGATGAGGTAGCTGCAGTAGGGGATTCAGCATATGAAGCTTTATTGTGGTGAATAACAGAGAGGGTGGGCTGTGGCACCCTAGCAGTACCACCCAAACTTGGCTGGGAGGAGCGAAGAGAAGAAAGTCTCCTCCGTTCTTTGTTTTTTTGTCTGCTAACCGCCCCCCCCCCCCCCCAAAAAAAAAATTAGGGGAAGTACCTTGGTAGATAGATGTACCGGTTGGATCTCCCAAACTCAGTAGCACCTAAAGCTTGGAACCTAAAACTCGGCACCCCATGAAAATTAGGGAGTTATCTTATACACCTAATATGAAAATCACACCTTCAATTCCAAGTGATATTTATTGGTAGGCGAGCCTTGGCCTCGGCCCAATAACGAATATTAAAGGATCCCAAATCATGTTTACCTTACATATTAATGGCATGTTCATGATAAATGGCCTTTTTGAGGAAAAATCTACATCAACAATGAAATTAACTTCTATGTATGCGAGTCCAGCAGAAAACATGTAAACATCTTGTTATGACTGCATCCTCGACAGCCTTATCTATTTCTTTCTATAACCTTTTGATAATTTTAATGGTAGTGTTAATGAAAATAGTAATAACATTTAGGTTAGCATAAAACTTTTTCCATTAAAAATCCATCATGATTATGGTGGTACATAACACGATTTTGAATTGCACAGAACCTTTATTTCTCAGTAAAACTTGTACCATCTTCCGAGTCATATTAAACCTTCTACAGGCAGCACAATTGTTCTATCACTTGGCTGCTTGGATACAAAGAAAAAATAAACTAACTTGGAACTGAAATTAAGAAAAATAATTTGAAAATGGAATGTAAAATTATAATTTTTAAAATTTAGAACAATCATAAGACCGTTATATTGTAAATTATCATTCTGTCATTCTTGGTGGTTTGTTACTGTTCACTAATCACAACCAAAAAGGTTTCCTTGCTATGTAACGTGTAGGAATTTTTAGGGATATGGTGAGTAAAATACTGTAATAACATAAAATAGAAATGGTTTCCATTTTATGAAATACATGACGTAAAATTGCCTTTATTTAATTATTGTTAATTTCTAAGGATAAAGTAAGAAAGACAGCATTAGTAATACCATCATTATTACATTACCAATACTTGGTAAGATATCTTGTTGCAAAGTATATATATATATATATATATATATATATATATATATATATATATATATCTATCTATCTATCTATCTATCTATCTATCTATCTATCTATCTACCTACCTACCTCACAAATTTTAAGTAATTTGTATTTTTCCTAACAGTACTTACCTCAAACTACTTTCTTGGGAGTATCTGGGATCTCCTCCCTAACTTGAGTACTTGGAGAATAAAGAGCATCGGAACTTATCTTTCATAGCTTATTAACATGTTTTTAAAAAGGTTACAAAAGGATTATGAGGGATATACTGTATTTCAAAACATGTGGGGTTCCTCAGTGTTTTGTTCATCTTCACCCTCCTGTTAAGACATATGAATTGAAACTTAAGGCATCCCTGCCCTGTTCATTTATAACTGGGAAAGGACTTGCTTAGCAGGTTGTTTCAAGGGGAAGCCTTTGAAATGGTGCCTCTAGTCAACTAGTGACATATTAGTTCTATGCATTTCCTTCTTTCATATTAATTGTCTTTTTCTTCACATAAGAAATTCTCTTTCCTAGATTTCTTTTACCAAATAGTAATAAAATTATTTTTCAAGTTTTCTTGCTAGTGACACTCATTTCAGTAAAAGGAAAAAAAGGATTAGAGTTTACTATCGGCCAGCTAACAAGTGAATGAAGCGCCTGCCATCTGAAATGCGATGAAACTGATCAACTTTAGCTGAAATACTACCAATAATATTAAAGAGCTACAAGAATCATACAATATGAAACTCCACCCACAAATGAAAACTAGATTGCTTAAGAGTACATATTTTAGCATTTAGACTACCAACTCTTGTCTTCTGCCTCACAATATAGTTCTTTAAAATAGCAACAAGGAGTGCAGGAATGCAATGGTTTAAAGGTTACTCAAGAATGGCAGAGGGAAGGGACACGACAATGCCCTAGAGAGACCATATATAAAAAGGATCAGCCACCAGGCTCCCTCTCCAAATTAGGACCAGGGAACGCCAGGCAATGGTTGCTGATCCCTCAGCAGGTAGACCTATAGGCTCTCACAAAACCTCCCATCCCTAGCTCATAAGGATGATGGGGTTGCAGACACTACTAGAAACTATCCCGGTTAAGCGGGTCTCTAACTTCTGTCCAACAGATTGCCAGGCAGAATTAGAGCCTATAAGCGAAGACTCGCTAGCCTTCTGAGATTACACGGAGGAAGCTAAATACGTTAGAAGCCCATCACTATCAAAACTTGGCTGGTAGAGTGTGTATTGAAGAATAGTGCTGCGGAGTCATAACTGTAATCATCCTTGCTATAAAAAAAACTAGCCTAGTCCTCCCTGGATTTCTCCTTGTACTATAAGCAAGTTTCATTAGCACTTGAACTTGAAACATACTTTCTCTGACAGGAAGAGTGATGCAATTGCACTCCTAACAATGGAAATTTAAATCACAGTACCATCTCTAAGCAATAATTACTAACAAATCCAGTGGAAGACAACTGAAAATGCAATAAAACCTCACAATCTGGAAGAGATGTACATTGGGATAAAATGATGTCGACAGAGAGAGTGAAAAAACAAAGGCCCTGGCACTTGGTTCTTGCCATTAACACCTTCGCTACAAGGCAGTGGATCTGCCCTCAGTACTATACTGTACTTGTATACGAATTTGTCACCATCAGATATAGAGGCTCACTTACTCCATAATAACCTACATTTGCAAGTTTATTTGTTTTTACATAATTTTTTCCCCAAAAGTTTGCCTTATTTTATATTGTATTTCACTCTAAACAAAAATGTTCTTTCCATCTATTATGAAATGGTTACAGAATGATTTTTTTTTAGAAATTTGTTTATTATCGTTTTCTGTAAACAAGGGTAAAGCATTGTGATTTTATGTGCAAATAAACTTTACATTCACTGGAGAGAGAGAGAGAGAGAGAGAGAGAGAGAGAGAGAGAGAGAGAGAGAGAGAGAGAGAGAGAGAGAGCGAGAGCGAGAGCGAGAGCGAGAGCGAGAGCGAGAGCGAGAGCGAGAGAGAGAGCGAGAGAGAGAGAGAGAGAGAGAGAGAGAGAGAGAGAGAGAGAGAGAGAGAGAGAGGGGGGGGGGGAGAGAGTGTGTGTGTGTGTTTTACAAGGATTTTGGATGTCTTGAGGACTTTTTAGTCCATCTGCGAAGACTCCTCATGTTCTTTGGTAGAGCGATTTAGTTTAAGCATTTAGAGAGATCTTATGATCTTGTCTAACTTATTATAGGAATCCTTTACTGTGTTACTGTTTACTACATCCACTGGGAGTCTATTCCAAGTATTTGCTATTTTGTATGTAAAGAAATTGCCACATTGAGTGGTGTTGTATCTTTTCAATTCCAGTTTGTATTCGTCACCTCTGGAATGATTTGTGCCAAGCGTGAATAGATTGTTGTAATCTACATTTGTTATTCCATTAGGAATTTTGAATGCCTCTATTAACTTGCTTTCTTTTCAGCTTTTATGCTCTGTTTGGTAAACTTCAAATCCTTGTTGATGATACCGAGATCTTCCTCTGGGTCCATACATTCTATGTCATTACCCAGCAGTGAGTAAACCGACTGTGGGTTACTATAACCTACGTGCATGACTTTACATTTCCCACAGTTGAAAGGCATTTGCCATTTTCTGGACCATTCTCCTAGCTTTCCTAGATCTTCTCTTAAGGCTTCTACGTTTTATGACTTTGCAGCATTTAGTATCGTCGCCAAATTTGGCTATTCTACTAGTTAATCCTAAATCTATGTCGTTAATGTAGATAAAAAATAGCAATGGGCCAAGGACGGCTCCTTGAGGTACTACGCATGTAACATCTACCCACTCTGAAGCTTCTCCATCGATTACAACTCTCTGTTTTCTGTTTGTTAGCCAATCTTCAAGCCATTCAGCTAGCTCGTCAATGATGCCTAATGTTCTAATTTTGACCATCAACTTTTTATGAGGAACTTTGTCAAAAGCCTTTTGAAAACCTAGGTATATGATGTCTCTTGCCCTGCTTTTTTCGTATATGCTATACATATTGAGGAAAAATTTGAAAAGATTTGTCACAAGTGATCTCTTTTGTCTAAAACCATGTTGGCTGTATCAAAAGATTGTTTTTCTCTATATGTTCTTATATGCTCAACTATTGAATACTATAATTGATTAAAAAATTTTGCATAAGAAAAAAAGAAAGAGAGAG
The DNA here is from genome assembly GCF_036898095.1 of Palaemon carinicauda. Lineage (NCBI taxonomy): Eukaryota > Metazoa > Arthropoda > Malacostraca > Decapoda > Palaemonidae > Palaemon > Palaemon carinicauda. The sequence goes on along the minus strand of NC_090748.1, from coordinate 87,522,075 downwards.
AGAGAGAGAGAGAGAGAGAGTGAGAGAGAGAGTGAGAGAAAGAGAGAGAGAGAGAGAGAGAGAATGTGTGTGCGTGTGTATTTAGTTATTTAGACAAAAGGGTTTTTGTTGTTCTGTCATTCCACCTTGCGAATGACCGTCACTATGAATTGAACAATTCCTGTTTTGGGTATTTCACGTGCTTGGAAATAGTGACGGCGTATGCAAGAATGTGACAAATACTGCGTAGAATGTCAGTAAATGGGAATAATGACATTATGTTAACTTTTACTCGTGAAAACAATGAGCCATACTAACATGAAATATATATCTAAGGGTTGTGGTGGCCAGGTGGTAGCGTCCTTGCCTGGTGATTGCCAGACTGGTATTAGTCTCTCGCTCAATCTCGTTAGTTCCTTTGGTCGCTGCAACCTCACCATCCTTGTGAGCTAAGGAAGGGGGGTTTGGGGAAGCCTATAGGTCTATCTGCTGAGTCATCAGCAGCCATTGCCTGGCTCTCCTTGGTCCTAGCTTGGGTGGAGAGGGACCTTGGGTGCTGATGATATGTATGTAATATATTCTTGATACGGCAATGTAACTGTTCCTTGCCTCTGCCATTCATGAGTGGCCTTTAAACCTTTAAACATGAAGATAATATTTTGTAGAAATGATAGTTGAGAAAAAAATGAATAGGAAAAAACCACTCAACCTGCATTACTGGTGTTTTGGTGGTATTAAAGGTGGGAGTCACAGGGGGAGAATGCTACATCGTACTTTACAGAATTCTTTCTGTGCAATTTGAACACATGCCACTATAGAAATACACTGAAATAGACCTCAAATAATCATGAATAAGGACTATAATTGCAAGTGTTTCAGTTTCAGTCCCAGTGTTCTCTGGAGTATTTCCCCCGAGGAATTTGAGCAATGCCTCAGGTAGGGAATGTCGCTATTGGCTAGTGTGTGGTGGGTTTCTATATGGTAATATAAAAATAGACTAAAAAACTCTTACACAATCAGGAATAAAGGCTAGAATCCCAAAAACTTTGTTGTATGGCTGAAGAAAGAAGGAGGGACTAATATCAAGGAGGGGAGATTTTTTATTGAAATTTCCTGATTGTGAACTGTACCATGTACTGTACACTTTTATATGATATACGAGTAATTCTAACTTCTATATGGTTTATTTTTTTAAATGACGTATCAGGGACGTCCTCATGTGTATTACAGGGCATGTTTTAACGTCAAACAATGTCATCACAGCGGAGTTAACCGGTAGTGTATCACATTACTTTACTAGAAGCATGTGTAAACTGAAAGGAAAGAAAATGCAAAATTTTTCTCAATTTTAGGGGTAAATGTCAGTAAACCGAACTTTCTAAAGAAGCAATATGAACATCAGGGGGAGGTTCACAGAAAAATAGTAATAGAAAATGTTGGTTGGTACAATGAAGCGTGTGCAGTGGGAATCTTCAAGTTCTTTAAGACTCAGGTTTCCTCATCAGGGAAATAAGCAGAAATATATGAATAGTGTTTGTATGAGAAACTTGCTGACACAGCTATTATCGAAGAATGAGAAATTGTGTTACTCTGGGCCAAAATTATTTGTGTGAAAAATTTACAAAATTGTGCATTTTATATAGATTGTGTACAGAACTGAGAAAGAAATTAATTCAATTCATATCAAATATCTAATTCAAAATCCTATTAAATAAGAGTACATTTTTACAAGCAAAGCACATTCATAAAAGATTAAAGCTACAATTCATCTAGAGATAAAAATAACATATTGACCTTCTGAAGAAAGTCCAGGGTCGAACGCATCTGTTAGGCCGTCTGTGGAAAGAAACAGATACATAGGGAAAGATGTAAAAAAAGTTGAGGAAAACCACAAAACCTTATATACTGTATTACCAATGTTAAGATCACTAGCTATAAGACTGAGATTTATAAAACCTACTTGAACTGAACACTAGACCATCATATCATACACTTTGTTAAGGTGATACAGAGAAAAAATACAAAGCATACTAAAGTTATCTGCATGCATTAATTGTAAATACTAAAACTTTTCCATACTCACACATGCACAAATATGGTATACTAGTTAAAAGGTAAGACCTATTATTAACAAAACAAGATTATTCAATACCAAATCACAAAAAGACCTTTTGATGATCAAAATCCTAATTGGAAAATTAAAAAAGTACAAAAAGGGTCTTGACAATCAAAAAACCTATTCTTGGGAAGGTGCATGTGGTCTCCATGGACTTTACAGTGCTATGAAATACTAGAACAAGGAATCCAATACAACATAAATACCAAAGAAAGACTGTCTTTCCTCCTAGAGCCAGTATATCAATGTGCAAGGCACAGACTCAACGTGTTTAAGAGAGACCAAGTTCAGGCACTCTTGACCTCGACAGCACCAATACTAAAAACCATCTGCCATGGGGAACAGCATTACCATGTCATCATTGCATAGACCAGGGGTCACCAACCTTTTAAGCTAGAGAGCCATTTATTTAGATCCATAGTGACCAAAAAGGTCTCCTGAAATCTCAAATCAAATCTGCAGTACTTCAGAAATATTGGAATATAGTTCAATAAGCCTACTTAATAAAAATTTTAGTGATATCATTTAATATATTCATGTTCACAAAGCAAAATAGATAATATATTCTTTCATTATTATTGTTTAATTTAAATGGCAGCATTCTAAAACACACATGGCTACATTGCATTCTTGCAAGATATAAGATCATATCGTATGACTTAGAGGGAAGTGCATTATTACAAAGAAAATTATATTATATTCACATAGCAAAATGGTTTAAGAATGCAAAAAATGGATCATCAATACAGTAATATCAGTGATATTTATGATAGCCAAAATATTACAAAGGGCCAGCAATATTTCTTTCATGAAAATATCACTTCCTGAAACCATAAGAGGAAATTCATGATTGAAAATTAAGACAATATCCAATATCATCTTAGAGTTATGTAGATGAAGTTAATTATTGAGAGATTTGCTCCTATGATTCCTTGGAGAGCTGGTCAATGTCTGGAGAGTAAGTAATAGCTTTCAGCAAGATCCCAAACTCTCATCGTGTAATCGACTTATGCTTGACTTTATGCTTGAATATACTTGCTCAAACAAATAAGTGAATCCAAAAATAGAGAGAACCGAAAAAGCAAACTTCTTTTGTATATTTTTTAGTTTGGTAATGCACTCCAAACCTGAAAAACCATCTTGTCTGGATTTTTCAGATTAAGTAGTATTCCCAATCTTTATTGATCAGCTAATCTGGGTTCTTGTGTTTCTAAAGACACTAGATCAGAGAGTAAAACTTCAGTTTTGATGCCCCAAACTTTTTCCTACAAATCAGCTATTTTAAACTCCAACTCTGCTCGGTTAACATTATTAAAAGCTGACACACTTAGTACAGATTTTATCTACCCCACATGGTTAAATTTGAAAGGACAGGGTTGCTTTCTCTTCTGCATTCTTGGGAATGTCCTTTAAAACCCATTCCCATTTTCCAAAAAGCTGTTATGCAGATTCTTTGTATTTCTTCAAAGATGGAAAGTGAACAAGCTCTCTTTTCAGCTTTATTTCAAATGAAAGCTCTTCTTCTAACAGGCATAAAGCAGTGTTTCCCTCTCCCTGTAAATTCAGGGTAAGATTATTTAAACGTGGAATTATTTATTATTTTAAGTCTAGAAACTATTTATATGTAATGAAATGCATCAGCGAAATCAATGCCTATAATATGCCTTTGAAATTTAATAAAATTTAATCAAATATTGTCTTCAGTGTTATATATCTTTGTTTTAGATGAATTAAAATGTTAGTTCAGCCTTTGGAGCCACAAAAGTGTCTTTAACCTGTTAAGCATCCCCTGGGGACCACCTCACTGCTAACGAACCGTCAGGCCTTTTTTGGCACTTAGTGGTCATTTCACTGATGATAGTTTTTCAAAGTTAACATTAATTTTATGCTTATAACTCATATTTAAAGTTAAAGAACATTAATTGAGTAGACTCCTGCAACATCGAGGAAACCATCTACCACCAATTATTACATGTTTGTACAGTTGAGAATAAAAACTAGCAAGTCTGACTTTTACCTCAAAAGGGATGACTCTAGAGAACACTGGATGCCTATCATTACGCTTTCCCTAAATGATCTGACTGAATTGGTCCTTATCTCAGAGTTCCACTTGAAGGGGGTCCCAAACAAGCCAAGTACCACACAGTGTTGGACTGCTTGGATTTGTTTTAGGTATTGTCCAAACCCACCTGTACATGTCCTGAAATTGCATGGAGCAATAGTATTTAAATAAAAAAAGAAAGAAAAAAACCTGGAGAAGATGCAACTTTTCTTACATCGTACATTGTGGGTTTTAGGGATTGAGATCAGATTTTTTTTAAATTAGGGAGGTTCTAAGGATATGGATAGTTGGTATGGTTTGGGTATTTTGATACAGACTACCTTCTGAGGACGTGGATCTCTGTAAGTAGAGGTTACTATCGCCAGACTATAGAGCCAAAATGTAATGTAAATCCCGTCTTGGAAGAGGCTTTATGTTTTTGGAGAAAAAATAGGAGGCCAGAGGGTCATGATTAGAAGACGATCCAGGATATGGTAATGAATGAACTCCTTGACTCTTGCTCTTAAGGCTAAAGCTATTAAAAATTATGGCTCTTTGTAACAGTTCTTAACTTGCACAAAAATTCAAGCTCCCTATCCAGAAACTAAGATCCAGCAGGTATTGGTGGAGACAGCCTATACAAAGCCAAAGACTGAGTGATCTATGAAACGTGCCAAGTTACGAACCATGTCTAAAACACGCTTGAGAAGTTCAGTCAATACCAATTTAGAGGACAAGATATTTGATGGCTTGAAGCTTTCTATCCTTAATGGGGTGGACCAAAAAGGAAACCAATTAGTTTGGGGTTATCTGACAAGGTGACCTATTACTTGAGGCCATCCAAGTTTTCCACATAACATTCGTAAGATTGAATAGAATGACAAAAGGGAAGTTACTATTCTATGCAAGATTAAGTTAATATACGGAATATGAATTTATTATTAAATTAGAAAAGAATATCAAATTTTATTGCTAGGAAGGAGAAATGGCTAAAACTTGTCCAAGTCTCAAGAAACTGGGACATAATTACTATCAATACCAAACAATTCAGAATCAAAACATACCTAATTGGCGTTACATTTGACCAAAATTTAAATTCACTTTACGTTAATGCTATTCAAAACAAAAATACTGTACAGGAAACCAAAATGAGATTTCTGTTACTCATCTCAATCATATTCCAAGAGTCTTTACTTTACCAAGATGTTCATTTTTCGACAAAGGAAATATGGATAATGCCTGGACACAAGTTGATGCTCAGGTACAATGTTCCCCAGCTATAGCCTTTGTTCTTTTGTCTATGTGATGATGACATCACTCATAGCAGATGATTTTCAGCATTGGAGGTTCTACATGTTTAAGAGGCCGAACATGAAGGTGTCTCTTATACACACCAAGTTATGTCTGGCAGGTTCTGTGTCAAGTTTAACAGCCTGAACATAAAGGTCTCTCTTATACACACCAAGTTCATGTCTTGCACATTGATACACTAACCTTAGAGCTAGGGAGACAATATTTCTTTGGTATTTGTTGCACTGATTTCCTGTTTTAGCCTTTCACAAGATAGTTCTTGGAGATCACACAGCACATTTAACCCCCAAAATAATAAAAATCATACTTTTGGCTGGTTTATCCCTCGAAGACAACGCTGAGAACTCATCAACATCCCCATTATTAGTGGGTGAAATAGGAGCAAATGGATCCCGTGGTTGCTGAGACTTTGCTGCTGGCACAGGATTCCACGGATCATTATTACCTACTGGAGGTGTGGCTCTACTTGAGGGTGGAGCACTAAGTACAGCCCAAGGATCATTACCACATATACCTGGAAGAAAGGGGAAAAGATGTTCGTTAGTACTTTACTCAAGAAAATTAACAGAGCAGTAAAGTGATTATACAGGTAGTTGTCGACTTACGACCTATGCGACTGACGACTGTTCGACTTTACGACTACTTTTTCACCGTGATGTCACAAGTCTATTGGAAATAGTACACTAATAGGACAACTGTTTCCTTAGAAATAATCTATTTTTTGATATAAAATTAATTCATTTATCTTGCTAAGTTAGTAAAGATACTTCCTGTGAGATATCACAGAAGAAAAGCTGGGGGGGGGGGGAGAGTGACTGCTCCCCGCACTCTAGTTTTGGGGTGTCTAAATGTGCGAGGATGTAGTATAATAGAGAGTAAAAGATATGAGATTGGAAGTATGTTTTGGAATACTAGAAGGATAGATGTATTGGCCTTGTGTGAGAAAGATAAAAGGGAAGAGTGAGGTGATGTTTGGTGAAATGACAGGTAGTAAGTCTGGAATTGAAAGGGGAAGAGCAAGAGGGTGTGGCTTTACTGCTAAGAAAATCAATGACAGAGACTAATCTGGTATCAAACTGTTTAACAGTTAATTTGGTATTACAGTATGTGTGTCCCAAGAGCTCAACATCAGAGGAAATTTGTTGCCAATACAAAGTTTGCTAAAATAGTTTTCTATCTGTCTATATACCAAGGCATTAACCACAATGGGGGGGGGGGAGTAGCTGACATCAAATAAAAGAAAATATCTGTCATGTTTGTTCTAATTTCTTTTGAAAGTCAAGTTCCAATTTCCTCTTCAAGGGAAGAGTGAAAAACTTCCTTATTTTTTTCAAAGAGGTTAGTACTAACGGACCTAACAGAAACAGGTACATGTACTTGACAGCCAGATACCAAGACCTGTTCCAAAGAAAAAACTAGTAGGACCAGACACATACTCTGCAATGAGGACTGGCATAGTCTGATCCACTGAAGGAGGAACAAGCTCATACAAAATATTTGGAGCCTCAAATAACCTAATTTAGGCAAAAAAAGGTTCTGATATACAAAGATGTTGACAAAGGAGTGTGAACAAAAAATTTCACAACAAAATAAATGCAGCCTGTCTAAAACACAACAAAAATTTCAATGAGAATAAAAGATGGCGGGAGTCAGAAGGGGACATAGTTTAGTCACCTGATCCATTTCTGTCCTCCTTTCAGCCAAAACCAAGTGCTGTACTTCTTTTTCTTTCTCAAGATTTTGTTTAAAATATATACAGTACAGAACAATACAGTATATGAATTGTAAGAGGTTTCATTTGTGTTAAAAAATTAAAACCAAAGGATCAAAGTGTGAATGTAATGCACAACTAAACTACATACCCTGAAATAAGATCTTTTATAGTCACTCAGGACTTAATATTGTTCATCGACATCTTGGTACATGGCTGGTGAGTGGCAGTTCAGATTAGCAGTCACAGAAGGGGGTACAGGGAAACGAGAAAATTTTTACTTTTTCTCTAACTTGAAACTGATTGTGAAGTTGAGACTTCTGAATTGCAGTGATAGCATTATATTATTCAAAGCTAAGATTTTCAGAAACTATACTAGGCTAGTATTTATGAGTGATACACTAATATAAAAACCTTTAAAGTTATATCTAGTTTGATATCAATATATGAACATGAGTGATGAAGAAAACATCTGTAAAAGAAGGCATAAATAGATGTTGAAGATGTTTTCTCAGACACACAATAGGAGTCTAGGCATAAAACTTTCAGCTGGTACCAGGGTATTTGGGATTATTCATTTTCAATATTCATGAATGTGTCAGGAAATCGTCTAACTATAGATAAAGTTTAAAGTTTATAAATAAAGAATGGTTTTGCATTATGAAAACATGCCAGCTTAATTGAGATATGAGTTTACATTTTGGCTGATGGGAAACAAAGGATATCTAATTTACCGGACAATCTTCATAATTGTAGCAATAATGCAATACATTAATGCACTGCACAAAAAAGGTAATAAATTATAGAACTAAAAAAGCAACCTACCTCCCATAGGTGGTTCTGGGGATTTGGCAGGCGGGACACCCCAAGGATCAGTAGTAGGAGGAGATGTGACGCGAGATGGAGGTCCAGATGCTGGGGATCCCCAGGGATCTGACTGCAGAAAAAAAAGACGGTTCTAGTATTTAGTTTCTAGTGCACTTAAGAGTAACAGGAATAAGTTTTTACCCAAAAGCAGCATACATAAATGGCAACAGATACTTAGTAATTTTCAATTCAGTAATGTACAGTATTGTCTAGTACTGTAAAAGAAAACATACAACAAATTTCAAGGAAAAATGAGAGAATCTATTTCCCATGTCAAGAGGTTTTATGTGTACAAATAGCAAGAAAGAAAACATTCAGCAAGTCCCAAATACTGATTTATAATCTTTCTATAGAGGGTTAGAACTTCTGCAAACAGCGTAAACAAAAGATTATAATCAACAAAACCTAAAGTCTTTGCAAAACTGGAAGTAAAATACATTAAACTCAAACCTCTATCATCTCAGAACAGTCCACTTAGGTTAAAGATGAGAGAGAGAAAAACTTGATATTAGACTCTTAAATGCCTTTGAAAGTACACAGTAAGAAGAGAAACAGACAATACTCTAAAGGAAAAATAGGTTATGTACTCTTACAGTTACCAGTGATAAATTTTCGGTAAAAGTTGCATACATAATTACTAGACCTGGAACATTTGTCCTTACTTCTGTATAAACCATATATGACAAGTGATTATTATTCACTTGATAATTTAAACACAAAATTTGACACAAGCTATAAAATATAACGGTATAAAAAATATAAAGGGGTCCTTAAAACTATGTTTTTCAATATATAAACAGCACAAAGTACTTGTAGCCTTATCATTTACCCTCCCTTGACACCAAAGTTTTCTGCCCCGTTAATTTTCTGAACCCAAAATAGGCTGAAAGGCATTTATTTTACTTCAATACTAATCTGGAATAATTTTTTAATCTACAACAATAATTTTTGATATTGCATAAATCTTACTACTCTTTTCAAGATTTCATCAATAGAACAAAATAAAACTGCAAACATGAATATTAGCCAAAAGTTTATAAATATAAATTAAAAATTGTTCATATATTCCACGTGATAAACCCGAAACAATTTCCACCAGCAATCAACTGACATGTTAGTCACAAATTCTGATACCAGCTAGTAAATTAGATAACAATATCCCCCCCCCAAAAAAATAAAAAATTAAAAATAAACCTTGTCCCTTCGGATACAAAGGCTTTTGGTATAAGAGTAATTGAAGTCAACCAAGATGTAAAAGTTACATATAGGGATTATTCTTTGTAGTCACATTCTGGAAGCTTAAAATCAAAAGGGAATTTCTGCTATTGTCTTTATAAAGGTGCTATTTGCTTTGCAAAGAATCAGAACTCACAACTTATTGAGAATCCAAATGTCACATCTCAGAAATTACTTCTTATATTGTTTATTTATTTCCTGGCTTCCTTTCCTCACTGGGCTATTTTTCCCTGTTTGAGCCCTTGGGCTTATAGCATCTTGCTTTTCCAACTAGGGTTATAGCTTAGCTAGAAATAATAATAATAATAATAATCATAATCATTCACTGCAATACTATTAAAGGCTATCATACAATATCAATTTTGATCCATCCAAGGCACCAACCGTTACTTTCTGTTTATTGCCGTTTGGTCCCTATTCATATAACTTTAAATTTACTTTACTCCAGTTTTCTATTGTCTTAACAATTATCTCTACTTTTTGTGAAATATTGCTGATAATCTACAGTATAAATAAATTCATCCATTCATTTTTTTGCATTTCATATATGGTAATTTAATTATTAGAAGCTTGATTCATAAGCTTTTAGGTTTGTTAGTTTCAAACAAATAATAAGAATAACAATTATAGTTCAAGTGTAGCCTTTGGACTATCCATTTGATACTTGTGAATTCATTAAGAGGTTATGTTTCGTTTCTTTACCTCGCTAACCTTGTGCTTCCTGGTGATTTTATTCTTTTTCCCAGCAGGCAGGTCTACTTTTTTCGGGTTTGGGACCACATTGATACGACTGCTATGAATAGGTCTCGTCCAATCTAATTTTCCTTGATAATTACTCGTGACTGGATGCAAGACAACCGACTCGAAAGGCTCTTTTGCTTATTCTTAAAGGGACCATTTCTACAGGGTCTCTAGTAAGTGGGTTTATGTTTACAGGATAAAGGCTTTTAACCATCTATATGGCTAAGATTTTTCGAACTCTGTCTGCCTTGAACAAGTCTATTGGTAGCCCTGTAAGAATTGAGTGTTGTATTTTAATCTAGATGATTTATTGAAATACCTGGTAAAAATAATGGAAATTCCTGTTGAAACACTGACATTTGTTACCTTATCAGCAACATAAATGAAACAATATGAGGTTCCCCTTGTAAGGGATTAAATGCAAAGAAGTTCTCTACTTCTACAACACCTGTCAGAATTCCTGTCTAGTTTGCATTTTCCACTTGTCTTTTCTCAAGACCTGTTTCTCATCCCCTTTTATCTCATTTCTAAACTGCCTAAATCTTTAATTTCTTGAGCCATTAATGTAAAGCACATGAATCAAAAGAATGCCCATAGAAGAAATATTAGCATATCAGAAAAAAATTAGAAAAAAAAACTTTAAACCAAATAAATAAATGCCTTTCAACATACACATTTGAAGAAGTTCACCAATGTGAAAAGTACCAATTCTTTATAATTACTTTACTTGAACTAAGCAAAATACTCAAGGAATTTATACAACCTATACTTAATGGCAGCTACAATACAATATGAATTAAATACAAAGGTTTCTTTAAAAACTAAACTAAAATTGTGCAAAATAATAATTTACCAGAGGCATCATGGGAGGAAACTGAACAAATGTCATAAAACAACAGGAAAACTACAGTATAAGCATCGGTACATTACGTAAAAATACCCAGTAATACAGTACAATTCTTGAAAAAAAAATTTCCATACTCTGATGCATTAAAAAAAAAATACTTATCAAAATATAATTCATTATTCTAAAATAATTAATCCCCACCACCGAGTCACAAACATAAGGAATATGGAATGGTATAGATTTTATATTCTAGACTAACAAATCTAAATATTTGTATGCATATGGAAAAGAAAATTAGTTCACATGCAACTTTGTTGATTTTTTCCCACAAAAATAATATTCTGCAAGAAATATGCTCATAGATAAGCACTTCAGGACCTCATTAGGAGATACAGCTTACTATGTTCCTTACAAAGCTAACAAATGAGTAATAAATGTTTTTCATACTTTCAAATCCTCAAATTATGTAAATACAGGATCCACATTCTTAACACACTGTTCCAAAAACAAACTGGCAACTGAGGTTTTTCTAAAAAAATTTCCTTGTTTTAGAACATCAAATACAATCTGATCTGTAAATATGTGGTCTTATACAGGTTGTCAATATTATTATTATATAAAAAAAAAAATCAAGATTTCTGTTTTAAAACAATTTTGAACTTTTCAATTAATATTCTTCAACAGCAAAGGTCATAACGCTTTATCTTCCATCACTTATATTTATTTTCTTTGACTTGACTTGATGAGATGCTTATCTGCATACTTAATTGATTCTATCTAACAGGAAAATAATTCATTAATGAATAGATTATTTCTGAATATCATATTTTTCTCCTATACCTAAAAAAAAAATAAACGGGTTCCATGGGGAGTCGGACAAGGAAATGTTCAGCCCTTGCTGCACTGATTGGCACCAAGATTTGTGCTTTCTAACTATCAGAATGAATCAACTGTGTGTATTATCATGATCATTATTATAACTAGGTAGGCTACAACCCTCGTAGGAAAAGCAGAATGCTATAAGCCCAAGGGCTCCAACAGGGAAAAGGATATAAGGAAAATATACTAAAATTGAAGTTATGAATAATTAATATCAAATACTTTAAGGACAATAACAACTTTAAAATAGATCTTTCACATATAAGCTATAAAGAATGACTTATGTCAGCCTGTTCAACATAGAAACACTTGCTGCAAGTGTGAAATTTTGTAGTTCCAACAATTCAACTGCCTGATTAGGAAGATCATTCCACAACTTCATGATGGCTGGAGTAAAACTAGAATACTGTGAAGTATTGAGCCTTATGATGGAGAAGGAATGACGATTAGAATTAGCGGCATACCTAATATTATGAGCAAGATGGTACTGTCTGGAAAGATCTGAATGCAAAGGATGGTCAGAGTTATGAAAAATCTTGTGTAACCTGCATAAGGAACTAACTGAACGATGGTGCCAGCGATTATAATCTACATCAGAAATGAGAAATTTAATAGACCACAGGTTCTTATCCAATAAATTAAGATGAAATTCAGGAGATGAAGACAAGTCAGGAAAACAATACTCAAAATAAATTATGATAAATCATTAACGCTACTTTCCTTTTAATTAGGATACAGTACAGTACTTAGACTGTATCAATATAAGAATCTGTGTTAACTCAAGTTTCATTTTGAAATGTAAATATATGCCACAGGCTTATAAAGAAAAGAGAAAAGATCCCTATAATAATGGTTAATTTTCTCTGTAAGCAATAACAAGTGTAACCAAGCCTACTGGTTTACTTCAAACTCACTAATTGCACTAGTAAAGTAATATGTGTATCAAATAGTAATAACTTGCATAATAAAAATTTGGTCTACTGAATGCTTGACTTTAGCTACTTTTTAGAAAAATATACTGCAAATTCAGAAAAAGTTTTCTTCAATTTTGTATCAATTCCATGACGATGGAATAAAAAAAAGACAAGTAATATTTAGAGATAACTTTCACATATAATCAATGCTCTTTATGCTCCAACATTAAAAAATAATCAGCAAGCCAAGGTCCTAGAAATCTATGAGTGATGAGTTGTGTTACCATCTTTGCAGTGTTAATTAATTGCTAAATATTTTTATATACTATATACAGTATTTACTAAGGAGCAAGCAATTTAGTGGGATTCGGATTGAAAATACACTTGAAATACTACTGTAGTTCATACCAAAATCAAGTAGGAGCAATGGGAAATATCAGAATGCAATAAGAAAATTTTTTGTAGTTGACAATGATCAATAAATTTTCAATGAATGAATTATACATAAAAAGTCACTATAGTTCTGTGGCCAATGTTCTAAGTCTCATTCAAGCCCTATAAAAACAATAACTATGACTCGGTGGTGGTGTTCTGATGATTTTTCATTGAGTAAACAAAATATTCAGTAGCACTGTACATGTTAAAAGTATGGCAACCATCCATCACTACATTACCGTATAATTCACAGTCCAATATACACAAATTTCAAGACATAAGTCTTTTCACTGTTTGCACTGAATTTCTATCTTTTAAATCTTTTTCAAAACTACAGGACCAACCATTACTTTCTACAATTACACTAATACAGAGCCTGTCTTACCAAGTTTTCATTTAGATTCCCATTACTGAATATGTCATCCAGGATATTCAAAGTCTGAGGCTGGGTGCCCATGCAATAAAAAATGTGAAATGTTAAGTGTAATAAGCAAAATGCTCATTCCAAAATATGCCATAAAAATAACTCACCTCTTGATAAATTTATTTCATAACACAAGATTAAAAATCCTTCCTGCCTAAGAGTATCACCAGCTTATTATAAAACCGACTTCTTTTACTAAAAGTAAATGCAAGACCTCTGATGCACTCCATGTCTTAGCAACTTTCTTATTATGTATTGTGCATATTCAATAAATATATAACTGTTACATACACTAAGTATCATATAGCATTGCAAAGCAAGATTTAAGCATCCCCCATCTGAATATTGCTTTTCCTCCTATGAAGCTCTAGATCTGCTATTAAAATATTGAAAATTATATCATGAATTTAAATTCCCTTGATACATATTAAATCATTTATATCTTTACTTTTACAAATGGAGCTCCTACAGCTTTAAAGATTTCAGATGCCTTATTTGAAATATTCAAGTCCATTCTAATTTTCCTTTTTAGCTTTTGTAACCTGTATGATGCTAATAAATATCTTCAAAAGACTACTTCCGTGTACTTTGGAATTCCGTTAGTTTAAATCTTTTACATAGGATTATGAATTCATAATTACAGTCCAATCCTTGGGAATGAAACAAACAATTGTTAGGACTATATTAACACTACAAAGTGAACTGATTTAAAATGAATATAAAATTTAGGCCTTAAGTCAAGCACTGGGCCATGAAAGGCCAATCAGCGCCGTATAATGTAAATTAATCAACCACACCCGTACTCTCACATTTGGTATCATTTTAACTTATAGAAACTAATCACACAATTTTCATACAATAATATCTAAATTTCAAATAAGGAGGTATTAAAAGGATTAAAAAATAATAATAAAATTATTTAAAGCTCATTATATAAATCAATACTCTGTATAGATTTTTTCAATTTCAGGGTATTACAATTTTCCTCCCAGTATATCTCTTAAAGGTTTGTCCTGGGGAAAATATGTCCTCCTCTAAAAGATTAAAAACAGGACAATCAACTAAAATATGTTTGATATCTATTATCACTTGACAGGCATTACAAAGAGGGGCCTGTCTTCCTTCACCACTCTTCTTTAAGTAATTGTGGGTTGCATGTGTATGGCCAATATGCAGTCTAGTTAAAATATCATCCCTCCTACTTGTAGAATTATAAGATGACCATTTATCCACTGAAGGGTGAATTTGTTCCAATTTTGTATTGGTGGTCAGTTAGTAGCAAATGAGGTGCCATCAAGTAAATGCAGTACTATATACAAAGGCAATGTGACTATAATTAAAAGTACAAATATCCTGATTGATCAAGAGAAATTTAAATTTAGTTATGAAAATAACACTCGTCTAACTTCTAAATGCTCATGGCATTTCCAGTAAATGAAATTTCATGAAGACTACAAATTTTATATAATTTGCCTTTTGTTTAAGTATACAGACCTGAGTCATTCATATAGTTTACTTCTAGTTTTGTTTTCTACAACCAAACATTCAAAAGATATTGTTTGATGGTCATGCTTCGTTGCTAGGCAATTGATGCTTGACACATAATGCTTGTTCAAAGCGCTTCCTTACAACATTCATCTGGTTAAAGACTTGCGGGGCGGTTGAGCTGGAACCTTTGTAAATGACTCAGGTTTATATAGCTATGAAAAATACGAATTATGTAAAATTTGCAGTTCCTATTCCTATGTAAATACAAACTTTTTGAATAATTTTTATGGTAGTCTTCCTTAGGTCAGCCCTTTCTCTCTTAAGATACAATTACTATTAGTAATAGCAAGAGATCCAAGTGAATTATTTGTGAACAGTGAAGCCAACTCATATGAAAACAGGGCCTTACTTTCAATTTTAGAGAATCAATACTTTCCAAGGGTGAAGTGATATGAACATAAAGTGTTACCAAGTATAAAAACTCAATATATCAACAAGTGCACAACTCAACTTTAAGGTATTCTTACTTCCAATAGGGTGGATTCCAAGTAAAGGCTTCAAGTCCAATCAAGATCATCATCTGCATTAGTGCCCATTACATATCCTTATACAGTAATGTAGAGAATAACAGATGCACGAGATATGAGCTGTTACGTGTCCCAAAAGAGCTTAAAGTTAGATTATTTGTTGTGCAGCAACAATAGGGCCTATAGAAAAGGTGTCTAGAGACCTGTGTGCACAATCTCTAAGATAATGGATTGTGAAAGTCATATGCCTCTTAAAAACTCCAACTTTTAGAACTTATGGTACAGAGTGCTTTTTGCTGAACGCTATGGCTGCAGCAAGCTAAGACAGCGTCGTGCCTCTTAGGAACACGAGTTCCCCAAAAGAAGGCGTTTTGATGAACAAGGAACTCCATGGCTATAGCACCAGATCTAGTTAGTTCCTCGAAGTATTCACAAACATGTTTGTTCTTCAGGTTCTGTGACACCGCAAACCAAGAGACTGCTCTGGACCAGTGGTCTATCCTTGAGCAGGTTTGAATAACTGACATAGCTGCAACTTCCACGCTAGCTAACTTGCACCCAACACAGTGGAAGAGAGATTAGGCAGTCTTTCAGCAGGTACTGATGGGACTAAATTAACCACATCAGCGTCAATTGGAAGAGGACTCTGAAAGGCCCCAAGGGTAATGTAAAAAAGTCTCTGGTGTGACAAAGGTAATGGTGGAAGCTTTGAAGATCTACTGGCCTTGAGCTAGATTTTAGATGCAGACTTGCAGAGACTTGAGTATTCAGAGTCTAGCGTAACCTTAGTCTGATTTGAAAGTGCCACATCCAACCCAAGTCTGGGGCTTTGAGACTGTGGAAAGACTGAGTCGATAGTGCACTATCTGTTTTATGGTCTGCGTAAGAGGAGGCTCATCCATTCCATCCAAATGACAGATGAGGCTTATAATCTTAATAAAGGGCGAGGCTTCAGAACTAGACACTGGGGCCTCAAGGGAGAGACACCAGCAGAGATAGTACTCGCGTGCTCAATGAGGCTCTCCGGAGAGTCATTAATACATACAGTAGTTATATCATGATTTGGTTGTTCCGTTTTAACGGTTGTAGAGTTCTTAACTCTTCCACAGACCCCCCCCCCCCCCCGAGTCATTTCTATTGTGATGGAAAAAGGAGGCGGAGCATGAGGAGTCCAGCTCACTTTTTGCTATTTCTAACAGAAGACGAAGAATGTGAACAATCTCTCTTAGAGCATTTCTTGCAGACAGAACGATATCTCTCCCACTTGCAACAGTATTCACATGTTGATTCCACAGAACACCGTTTACCCCTACATGAGGGATAAACCGGGTGTGGATCTATTACCTGGCTCATAAATCTTGACCAGGGCAGGAACACATCTAATTCAACATATCGATGTAAGGCACATACTCATAATCTGACAAATAATGACAGCATGAAAATGACTTTGAATGTCAAAGACACAAAAGACACAAGCACTAAGCACTATAAGGGTACACGCGGGCGAAGGGGAAGTCTGATTGCAGAGAGGAAAGAAAGCACGTCCGACCTCTTTCCCAACCAGAAGTGTTGTAAGGAAGTGCTTTGAACAAGCGTTATGCGTCATGCGCAACAGTTGTCCAGCAATGAAGCATGTTGCAACCAAACCAATCACTTTTGATTGTCTCGTTGTAGAAAACAAACTAGAAGTAACCCATATAAATGACTCGGAAGTTTGTATCCGGGTAAGAATAAACATTGTTTGGATCCATACAATCACTTTCAACCATGGATGGTCTGCAAGCTTGCAATCTACATGCAACTTAATATTTCTGAGATCATGGAAATATTCTGATTACAAATACCTCTACAGTACTTAGAAATTTACTCATCAAGCAAATGGCTAATATTCAATAAATACAAACTGTGGAGGTTATTTCTTGGAACCAATATTTCCTAAATTCTACAGCGACATATGTTATCATCCATAATCCTATATCACATAATTATAGGCAAAATCTTAAGATATTCCATCTTGTTTACCATACAATATGCTGAGTATAAGGAATTCATACTAGTCCATCTTTGCTTCTAGATCATTGCTGGATTAGCAATTTTTCCCAATTATGGGAGGTCATTCTGTAACACTCCCCAGACATGTTAACTTGCTAATTATACCTATCCTGCATCTCTTAATATTACTGAACTGTTATAAATCTATATAAAACAGTAACTAATGTAAAGTGATTAAATTAAATACAGCATGATAAAACAAGTATTGTCTGCCTTTTTTAGTCGTGTATTCAACAGTTTGCATTACAGTAGTGTACAGTATTTAGTTTGTCTTAAAAAAAATTACGCTACACATTCAAGCTTTTGAAATTAAGTATTCATGACCAAAATAGCTTTAGCACAAATAATTCAACCTTGTTGCTTGAAATGCAACCATCATTAACAAGTCAAAAGTATTTTTTACTTGTTTTTGTCTTCTATTGTTACCACACAGTAGAGAAACACATGAAACAAAAAATAGCAATCAAAAGGGAACACCAAATTTTCTCAGGGAGTAACTTTAGTTTTAATTAATCCAGATTTTTATGGTTAATTTTCCATTACTTCTGTGTTGAATTTTTTCTTACTAACTAACTTAGCTTGCTTCAACTTCCACTAAATTTTGCTATTACTCTATTAAAAGTTTTACATTATGGGACCAATATTCATTTAAACCGAGATCAAACTGTTTGTATGCTTTTCTTAGGGAGCAGTTTTATAACAAAGTAAATTTATAATAATTCTCAAGATTTCTGTTATTTGCTTCCAGTATGTACCCTAGCAGTACCAAGATGATAATTTCTCACAGATATCACAGTTATTTCATTTAATAATCTATAATAACCTTTTTGGCAGTACTAAGATAACATCTCTTAAATATCATGGTTATTTCACATAATAATCTACAATAACCTTTTTCTCATATGATTTTAACTTACTTTTCTCTTCAATATATCTAACTCACTGTAGAAATAACATGAACATTGTCAGTAATGCTAACATGTCATACGGCAGTATCTTAAATGGTAATTACGCAATACAAAAACATAGGCAATAGTAAAGATTTTCCTGTAGATCGAAATACAACAAACTTTGAATACAACATGGAATTTTATTTTGTGAATAAAAAAGTTATTTCGATTAAAAAAAAAAAGTAAACTGATGTCATTGAGGATATACTCAAAAGCAAACTCAGATCCATAAGGATAAGAAATGTTTTAAACTTTTTTTTATAAACATGTAGCGAATATAATTTTAAGATGAAAACAAAATCCCGATATAACTACCTAACATGCTTTCTCACTAACGCACTCACTTTACCTTTAAAATACTCTGAGATGTTTAAGAAATATCAACAATTGACTTTATACAAGACTTCTAACAATGACTGTTACATTATTTGTATAATTATCTGATATTATATTTTCTTTTCTATAAGCTTGGTTTAATGAAAATTTCCCTCATATATTTTTCTTAAATTTTCTGATTAAGCGGGAAGAAGCCCAGCACACACACAGCAGTTTCTCTTTGTCCTTTCAATTTCGAAGTCTAAATTATCCCTCTTCTCTTGAAACCATGAGTCAGTAGGGAGGTGGGTGGCATGTATATATAATTTACATCAAGCGAGTACTGCATACAAATAATTTTATTACCAAAATTGTGTTTACGTCTATGAACCTGCCCTGATATTTATTTTGCCAACTCCCACACTGTTGGAGACGGGAAGTCAAAAGGAATGAGATACGCTAATTCTAAGTTAAAACAATATACTACAGTTAAGATTTCCTAGCCTGCTCTAGATTACTGCCAATAAAAGCTATAGCCATCCCAAAATACAGTTTGAAATAGGGGACGCCAGATTGTTCACTAAAACTGTTTAGAATACCACACTATAAATTGTTTCTAAATGATACTTCTAAATGTCTCAAAATTGTTTATACAATTAAAAACCCACCTACTCATAGATAATAGGGTTATAAATTAACTGAACTTTCATTTAATTATACCCTAGCTCCGCAGCCACCATGGTGCCTAGAGCCCAGCAATCTTGATAGGCAAATCAGGATTCTTTAATGGGCACAACTTAGTCCCAATATAACAATGTTATTTCATGTTTTAGCATATTGCTATTTTCATACTGATATTATACAATAAAAACTGCATCAGCAACTACTGCGTCAAGACTGTACATGAACGTAAATGTTCCTTGAGAAGAGTTGTGAATGAGCTCAAAAGAAATTTGTGTATTAATTTAACTTTGATTTGAAATTATTGAATGATATATGGTGGAGGGATTTAAGTTTTTTATTATGGTTCATTCAAAGGAAGGAACACTATAGCCAAGTGCACTAGTAATATCAACAGATCAAGTCTTACAACTTTAATGATTTCAATTTCAATTGGTTCAAAAAATTATTCCTGGATTAATGGAAGAGCCAGAGGGTGGGCCTATTTTATTAAAATATGACTTAATGGTAATAGAATCAATTAATTATACAGAAACTAATGCATTATATTTATAAAGAAAACTTCTAATAAATGCAGTCTCGATAATATATGAGCAATGGTTAGTAAAAAGAACATCAAACTCAAGTTTGTTAGAAATTTTTAAAAAGCCAAGTCATCTAAAATACCTTTAGCTTTTCTTCTAGAAATCTAAATTTGGACAAAATTATCAGCAACTGTACTCTTCCAAATAATGAATAGCTTTAAATGAAAAGAAAGCCTAATCAACAGAATCTTCTTATAGAATATCCGTCTAGATTTCAGAGAACCAATATTCAGTTAGGAGGACATCTTTGACAATGCACACATTCTACATGTAAAGACAAAAAAAATGAAGGCATGGTATCCTGTCCTTTCACACCATACCACTAACTTAGATTAATAAAAAATCAAATAAAAAACATTAGCATTATTGTACTGAGGAGGCTTTTCTTTCCCTTTTATGACATAGGACATTATTTCAAGGTTCTCATGAAAATGGTCATAAAAGGGACAAATAGTAGTGCAATGCTGTTATTTCCAAGACTACAAATTATTTCAAATGGCAAAAATATTATGAGATAATAAGGCCTGCAGTGAAATAATAATTTCAAAATTAATATGAACCCATAAGAAATTTCTAT
>NC_090748.1:87423900-87496400 GCF_036898095.1 Palaemon carinicauda | reverse complement strand
AGGTAGAGGAGGTACAGGTGGAGGGGAGGGAGTGAGTCCTGCGGCAGGAACACTCTGAGGGAAGGAGGGACACACGTAAACCAGATGGGAATTGATTGAAAAAAAAAAAACCCTAATCAAGCTTTTAATGTACCAGAGAAACTGGTTCTTGGGGAATATATCCAAATTATTTTGAGTATTTCCTATTTATAAATGTCATTCAATAACATATTCAATCTAGAGCAAATCCTGAAATATAACAACTTATTCTACAGAAATACAATAAATGAATTAAAATGAAAGCAAGGACAAAAGTAATCGTATGTTTGGAGATTTTCTTTTAAAACTAATTAGGAAAGTAAAAATTATGCTCATTTTATGTTACTAGACGTTCCTGAATCACTTAAAACAGCATATTGTAATAATTATAAAAATCTAGTACATAATTCAAGAGCATTACTTAAAAGTAAAATCTTAAGAAAATAAGACCACATTAGCAATGCAAAAGAACTGTGAGTGACAAATTCTTATCTACTCAACATACACACACCTTGGGCTGAGCAACATGTTGCGGTGACGCAGATGCTCCTTGGGCCGGCATACCCCACGGATCAAGACTAGACGCTGGAGGAGTGGCTACAGAACGGGCTCCACCACCGTTGGCTCCGCCATGAGGATTAAAATTGATGTCCAGAAGGTCATTCATTGCTGACAGGTCATCCTTCTGATTACGCTTGAATTCCCTAGGAGGGAGAGATCCATGACCAGTACTGGCTTTTCATTAGTCAAACTTTCATAGGTAAAAAGTAAATTTAGCTGACCCATTTATAAATAATTTTCATGCATAAGAGTCCCATAAAACAAATATTATTTTTCTTGAATTCAAGCATTTGTTGCAGGAGCTTGTCAATATCACACAGCAACATGCAAATTGGTGCAAAATCCAAGGAACACAAGGATAACTAAATAAAATGTACAATATGATGTAGAGTAACCATTCAATACATTGCTTACCTGAATATTGGAAAACACAGTAATGACACCTTCTTTCATAAACGTAAATCCCGACAAACAGTTAATTTATCTAAATGCCATATTCATTTGCTAAAAATAATTTTAAATAAACAAAACAGCACATACTTTCACTAACATCAACTAAAATGACCCATTCCAAAAGAATCTGAAAATATTTAACTATTATAGAAATAAGAAGCCTTTTCCCTTGGTATATCGAAAATTTATATCATTCTTTTATAACTTGTAATATATATGAAAAAATTTCAGGAACTTCAAAAACGAAAATTTTCTGAGCTGAAAGCAGGGGGCCTGGACTATTATTGTACGTCAGCAAATAAAAAATGTAATTTTTTTTTAATCTAGAGATATTTTTATTAGTCTAGAGAGACTACTATTGTTCCTCTAATTTATTTTAACCAGAACACAGGTTAAAATTGTTATATCTAATGGAAAAGGGTGCTATAAGCATTTATATATGGCAAGTATCACCTTACATAAACTATAAAGCTAAATATGGCTAACAAATGGCAAAATACAACTAAGTACATCTGTTATGTTTCACTCTCTATACTAAATATCAGAAAATCCATTGTTTTTAATACCATTTACAAAATTCAAAATGATAGCTGACTGACTACCTTAACAATCCAAATAAATTTGAAATCTATTCGAAAATGCAAAGGAACCTACTGTATATTTCCACGCATAAGATCACCTTCAGATAAGATGATGTCGAAAATTAGAGCTAATTTTAATGAATTTAGGCAATATCTACTACATGAGACAACTGGTGAATTACAAAGCCATCAGTGTATAGGCTAGATTTTGATGTAAACTTAGAAATCCAAAACAAACTAAATAAGGATGAGTTTATATCGTGCTTTAGCTAAACACACCACCTAAAACCGAAATAATTGCTTTGTTGCCGTTGCATCGCCGATCATAACAAGCAAATGAACGCATTTACAAGTGTGTGTAGGTTAGCTTTTGCAGCAACGGATATCTCACCAAGAATTGGTGATGTAATAATAATGTTATTATTGTTGTTTTACTTACTTTATCCTTATAAATTTAAAATAAATGAAACGAATAAGTTTATATCTCGTTCTTCCTAAAAATGCCACCTACAACAAAAAGTTTTGTTTACATTTCATCACCGATCGTAACAAAATGAACGCATTAACATATGCAAGGGATAACTAATGATGCTAAGAGCTTTTTGTAAAGGTGTTATTACAAATATTTTACTTGCCATATCCCTAAAACTTCATATATGTCGCATAACAGGAAAACCATTTTGATTGCGTTTTGGCAACAATAATGACAGTTTGATGTGACATACATGGTGCAAGATTGGAGAAAGAGTGAGGATAATCCGAATCATGGTGGATTTTTTATGAAAAATAAATAAGCTAATCTAAATTTTATTACTACAGTTATTAACGATATCATTAAAAATACTGAAAGGATAGAGAAAGAAAAAGTTTGCCAAGAACATAACCATAACTTGATGTTTACATTTTGTCAGCTGGACTCGCATCTATAACATTTGACTTCATTGTTATTATGGAATATATCCTCAAATAGGCTATTTATCAAGAATTTAGGCCAATAATATGAAAGGTAAATATGGTTTGGTTATCTTTATTATCAGTTATTGTACAGACTTAGGGTGGCCTATCGATAAACATCACCTGGAATTCAAGGTACGATTTTCTTATCGGGTGTTTCCGACGAACCCCCATTTACAAGAGTGAATTTTAGGATTTAAGGGTAGTCTTATATGTGGAAATATACCGTAAATTGAAAGTTTTGTAGCAATAATTATGAGCATGCAAATTTCCTGACCAATAATCAGATGTATTAAAATTGAAGGAACTGTAAATTACAGTCATGCAAGAAAACAGCTAATTTCTGATGGATTCAATTTATACTTCCCAAATATTATTGTCTCTCTTAACTTATGACCAACCTACATAGCACCATGACACTTTATAGTATGTAACTTTTGCCTGAAAAATAGACAAAAATGTTTATGGACAAAACAAATTTTAAGGGCTATATATAGTACCTCTGTCCAATTCCCTCATTTAAAATTGATAATTTGGTATCATCCACATAAAAAAGGGGAAAAAATAATCTTTTTTATTTTTCTTCTCAAAAATTATCTGTTTGCTTACTATTCAAAAGTTTACTATATTATTAGGATTAAAACAATTTAGGCTGATTGCACATTCCTAACATTAACTCCCTTGACAACAGTCTCAGATGTCTGTTTAGTCTAAAAAGTTACTTGAAGCATTTTCATTCCACCTAATAATACATTAGCTCTTATATTAGTCTCTGGCAGAAGCTACAATGCACTACCCCAAAATAGAAATAAATATCTCAAATTCTCCTCCAAACAAACCATACACAAGCAAATTAGCTTTCAAGTCATGCACTACTACCATTTCCAGGCACGAGCTATAAAAGTAAATTGAACCAATGAACTGAACAGGTTTACATTATATACAAAAACAACCTTCGCAAAACTCACAAATAATAAAATCCAAAATTAAGTAGGATATGGCCTTTCACATATAACACCTTTCACATTTAACACCAAGGATGCTTAATGCAATGACTTTAGTTTCAAACATAACCAGTTTCACACATTTTCACATGATTAGCCATTGAGTAAGAAAATGGAATGACCCCACCCATCTCATATTTGCTAAAGTAATTATGAACACATACACTAATGATATCATGATATGATATATAATCAAAAGGCAGACTAAACATTAGAAGCTAGCATAGCTATTCTTACTTAAAATGTTCTAATGCAGTAAACACTTCTCATAAAATGTGATTTTGATAATGCTCCTGCTATGCTGTTTTCTTGTGAAATATATAAGGAATACCATTTACAAAGCTCTAACAATACATACGCAGAAAATTAACAGAAACTTATAGCATCTTTTTTTGTGCAAACACTGTCTTTCACCTTCAAATAGTGAATATCTTTTAAATCCTCCAACAAAAACTGTCTCACATTGAGAAGAGATGCAAAAGCTTGTTCATCTCCATATTTTGTGGAAAACCATGTACTGTATATATATACGACTGATTTTTTTTGTGTGTGTGTGTGTTAAATGCTTCCTTGATATAAAAAAATTTACACTTCAAGAATCCATCCACACTGGTAGCACAGTTACTGTTTACACTTTTTGGAAACGTTTTCTCACTCCAAATTATACAGTAGATGATAATATAAGCAATAAATTTATCTCATGTTTGAAGTGAAATAAGTGTCCATTAAAGAATTAGTACATCTACTTGGTGGTGAGAGAAAATATTTTATCAGAATAGTACTCTTCAAATATGAGAGCCATAGAGAAAAGTGCAGAACATATTTGGCTCACTCTTCATTAAAAGAATTATCACACTTGCACCTACAGCAATTCCCAGCCAGTTTAGAAAAACAATTCACAAATTTTGAAACATGCAGGTTTATGCTACTATTTGGAAAAAACATCCTCTTTGCCGATTACATGCCAGCCAATCTTTCTAATATGGGTAAAATTTTACGTCTACACTTTTATTGTAAATGTTATTCGACTTATGCTTTTTGCAAGAAAACTATAGCCAAGCTGCTTACCAAACCACAAAAGGTAAATCATTCTTACTACCACTATCATAACCATTGATCTAATAAGTAACATTTATAAACCATTATTAAAACTAAAGCCATAAATATATATTTACAGAGTGAAAATAACAGACATAAGTAAAGGATCTAATGCCCAAGTTTTGACTTCATAAATCTGTTATTCTCTGACTATTCCATGTCATATATGGTTGAATGAATGGAGCTGATTACTTTCCAGTTGAATCTTTCTTTTAAAAGCTGTCACTAAATAGAAAATGAAATAAAAAAAAATATATACCTACTGTCTAGTGACGCAAGATTCCTTTACTATTGATTAAATTCACCAACTAGTAGAAGCGTTTTGTACAAAGGTCACAGTTAATCATAAAGGTTCCCCTGAAAGAGCTTGCTCATCTGTACCAAAACATACTGTACTGTCTTTAGTCACAAAAACAATTAGAATATAAAACTAAATCCACACCTCTTTGGCACCCCTAAAACATAAGTAACAAACAAAAACTTACGATTTTTACCTATCTCTAGAAAAGAAAAAGAGGATGGTCACAAGCCTAAATGTCTATACTCTTTTATAAATGTTACTACACTTACATTCTTTACAAGAAAGCTATAGCTGAGCAGCCTACAAAAACACTAAATGTAAATCATTCTTACTGTCAGTAGCATAGCCACAGGTCTAACAAAAAACATCTAAATCATAATTAAAAATAAAAGCTATATATATATACATATTATATATATATATATATATATATATATATATATATATATATATATATATATATATATACTGTATATATATATATATATACTGTATATATATACTGTATATATATATATATAAAATTAAACTAACATATAAAAATAGAGCTCAAAATTGACACCAAAGTTTTGACTTCATTGAACTTTCATTCTCTGTCAAACCTAAGTCTCATGTGGTTAGATTATGAGTGCTGAATACTCTTCAAATACCTTTCTCTTTTAAAAGATGTCACTACATGAGCATTAAAATTAATATACCTACTGTCTAGTAATGCAAGCCTCCTTTACCATTACTTAAATTAACACACACGAACACTGGTAGAAATATTTTGCAGAATGATCATCTTTACTCAATAAAAAGCTCACAGGGAAGACCTTTCTTCTGTACCATGACATACACTACTGTAGTGTCTTCTGCAACAAAACCAATTAAAATCTACGGCTAGCCCCAACACCTCTTTGGCCCATAATAAAAAGGGTAACAAAAACTCAGAAAAAACTTACGATTTTGAATCATCCCTAGAAAGGAAAAGGAGGATAGTCACGTGCCTAAAAGTCTATATTTCAATTGTAAATGTTATTCAACTTGCACATTTTGCAAAAAACCTGTAGCTGAACGGCTTACATAACCACAAAAGGTCATTCGTTCTTGATATCATTAGCATTAACATAGGCCTAACATGTAACATCATAAATCATTAGTAAAACTAAAAACTAAATATATATTTAGAGTGAAAATAACAGATATAAATATAGGACTTGAAATTAATACCAAAGTTTTTACTTTACCAATCTGTTATTCTCTAACAAACTTATGTCATACATGATTGAATTTTGGGAGCTGAATACTTTTCAAATAAATCTCTTAAAAGATGTCACTAAATGAACATAAAATAAAAAAACAATATACCTACTGTCCAGTAATGCAAGGCTCCTGTACTATTACTTGAATCACAACACAGCAACAAGGTATATGACTTTTATTTTATGACACTGGTAGAACCATTCTGTGCAAGGGTCACCTTTACACAAAAGGTTCCACAAGAGGAGCTTGCTTATCTGTACCAAGACATACTGTACTGTCTTTAGACACAAATCCAATTAAAGTCTAAAACTACCCCAACAGCTCTTGGCCCCATAAAAAAAGGGTAACAAAAAAACTCAGAAAAAACTTACGATTTCGACCCATCCCTAGAAAAGAAAAGGAGGATAGTCACGTGCCTCATTATACACAAATTTTTTTTAGTCTGACATGCATAATTCATGACAATACAATATAAGGCTAACCACAAAACTACACAGTTATTGAAGCATGTCCTCAGGACTAAAATAATTCAAGATTAAAAATCAATAGTAATTAATAAGCAGGACAGCTGAAGTAAATATCAAGTACTGTTAGAGGTAAAATATGCATAACATGAAAAATATCACACACTGAGCATACAAATGAACTGCTAAAATAGCAAGTAATATTAGGAAAAAAATCATATAAATTTACATATTTCTCAAGTTAATTTTTGAATCATATTTTACTTTCCATTTTATAGCAAAGATATATCATCATCATCACAGATTAGTTTAACCAAACCACAAATCAGGTTTCTAGATATGTAGGGCTGCCCTGAAAGTCTTAATCTTAAGAAGCAAAATTGGAGCAAGAAAAGCTTAATAATGGACAACCAAACTGATGAGAGGAAACTAATGAAATGTAAACGTAAAAGCAATACACATGGGAAATGAAAGGAGGCAGCAAAACAACTTTAGAAATGTCTACATGCCAGACTTAGAAACGCTTTGCTTTCAGCTTAACAGCTTAGTTAAACTAATGAATAATAATAATGACAAGTACTGCCTACAGTGCAATGTGAAAAGTCCAATGTAGGAAGATGAAGAATGGGAATCATTAAAGTATCCCAATTTAGATGTTCATTTACCCTCTCTTTTCATAAGAACTAATCTAGGACTTCATTCTTTCTTTTGGCATCTAGAGTTAAAAAAAAAATATTAATTCCAAGTTTGTTACCAAAATGCCTATGAAACATCTCCAACTTCAAAAAAAATAAAAATTATAATTTTACTGACTTGTGTGTCTAACATAAAAGAATTCACTTCATATTTGGGCTTCTAGCTACTGCATGCACGTAGGTGCAATACATATGTTTAATTTCTTGAATAATCTCTTAAAATAAACCAATACTTTCCCTATATAACTTTAAAATAGTTTTAGAGGTTCTATAATACTATATGTATGTATATAACTAGTTATTAAAATTAAAATTATAATTATCTGGTAGGGGCAAAAAGAAATTTTGTGTAGCACTTTTTGTAATGACATATAAACCCAAAAATAATAAAAAATAGAGCATTGCCTTGGTACCTTTTACAATTGAATAACTTTAAAACTGTTAAACCTCTTCAGTGTATTTGAGCCCATACTTCCTATGTTTGAGTCAACTCTACTAACCAACATATGTAAACAAAAGTGTCAACTTCCA
Organism: Palaemon carinicauda; assembly: GCF_036898095.1. Classification (NCBI taxonomy): domain Eukaryota; kingdom Metazoa; phylum Arthropoda; class Malacostraca; order Decapoda; family Palaemonidae; genus Palaemon; species Palaemon carinicauda. The sequence goes on along the minus strand of NC_090748.1, from coordinate 87,488,495 downwards.
ATACCTATCATTAACCATCAATATTAAGCTCATTTAAGAAAGTAGAGTACAGTACCTTGTATAGAAAGTCACCACAAGTTTTAAATAAAGTATTTTATGAAATAACCACATGATTTAAGCAAAGCATTTTATGAAATAGGTACTTGAAATTTTTTAGTGTCTAGTATCAGTTATGTCCCAACCCCCATCAAGTGCTACAAAAGCAATCCACTGAATGTTCTATTATATAAATTTAAACCTGACTACAAAATCAAAATTCATAATGATGATTTTTCTCCACTAGCAGAGACCCTGTCCCAATGAAGTTGTCTTCCATAAATGTCAAAATATCAAAATTCTACTCCACTAGAGAAATGGTACAGTAAAGGTCTGGTTTGAATCAATCAAACAAAAAATATCTTTTATATATCCTCTATCTAATACTATTCACAACTAGGGGCCAATAAGAATTATAACAATTCACCTTTCACTTATACATACTTATGCATGCACAGACTAGACTTTTCAACAGTATTCACTTTAACAAGAAATTTCTCCCCCTAAAGATTTTCTTTCATAACACAAAAACCAGCAGCTATTCTAATCAGATAGCATAGCCTTCCAGATTATTCATACTATTCTACCTAAGTCTTTCAATGATTTAGTCACCTAAAACATGATGGAATATGTTTTAATCTTTAAGCTCCTAGGAATTCTCAAGGCACCACTTTGACAAAAGCATCACAAAGTGGCATCCTTTTCGTTGCTAGGTTTTCAAATTATGTTCACCATTGTCTCTCCCTCTTTCTATGCATATGCTATTCATCAATACTAAATAGTAACATGTTCTACGGATCATCTGCATCACAGTCCCTCTGCAATTTTAAGTCTCTTTATAAACTCAAGTTTACTGTTATGCACAACTCTGCTACAGAAGTCCCGGAAGTATAAAATGTTACAATGGAGGAATTAACTTGCGTTTTCCCATTGTGACTTTTCACATCTCACGGACATGCTTTGCAGCATTATACATGTTCTTGAAGTATGGAAAGCTATAATGGGTAAATATTTAGATTATTCCTTCATATCAACCTTTTGTATCCCAAGGAAATGCATAGCAAAATTATGCATTATGTCAAACTCAAATATGTATAAGAAATTTCTTAAAATTGTAGGGGGGTTATAATTTATATATATATATATATATATATATATATATATATATATATATATATATATATATATATATACATATATATATATATATATATATATATACACACACACACATATATATATATATATATATATAGATATAGATATAGATATATATATATATATATATATATATATATATATATATATATATACACACACACACACACACATATATATATATATATATATATAGAGGGAACTCTAATTCTAAACTCTAAAATTCTAAAAGCAAAACAAAATCATTTTGGCAAACACTACCTAAGCAACCTCTTCTGGGCAAAGACAAGTCAAACACAGGCCTAAAATATGACAATAGTGCTGATGTGCTTAAGAGTAAATAAAAATGGTCCAGCGTGCTGTACCTCTGACAAATCTGTGAGCACCATGAGTGATTTGTTAAATATGACAAATTTTGCATATGTAATTTTCCTAATTATTCAAACCTGAAGCTCTTTACATAGGAGTATTATTTTGGCAATTGCTGAAACCAGCCATTAAAGCTTTTGCGAGGTGTAAATAACCCCCTGCTAGTTAGGGGAGAGGTTAGCGAGACTAGACCAACCATCCCGCTCACACCAGCACTAGTAAACAACCATCACTTTGCAATTACGGCAGGACTTCTAGGAAAAGGTGATGGCAGGACCAGTATGTGTAAAGAGGTTCAGGTTTGTATAGTTAGGGAAAATACAAATTATTCCGAATTTGTCATTTGTTCCTGTACTACATAAAAACCTTATGCTCTTTACATAGAAGACTCACCTCATGGTAGGTGGCAGTCCTAAAACCAACTGGCTGGAGACTGTCCCAAGGTAGTAGATTGGTTAGGGCACCAGCCACCCGTTGAGATAGTATCACTAGAGAGTTATCGGGTCCTTTGACTGGCCAGACAGTACTACATTGGATCTTTATCTCTGGTTATGGTTCATTTTCCATTTGCCTACACATACACCGAATAGTCTGGCATATTTTTTACAAATTCTCCTCTCTCCTCATACATCTGACAACACTGAGATTACCAAACAATTCTTCTTCTCTCAAGCGGTTAACTACTGCACTGTAATTGTTTAGTGGCTACTTTCCTCTTGGTAAGGGTAGAAGAGAGACTTTAGCTATGGTAAGCAGTTCTTCTAGAAGGACACTCCAAAATCAAACCATTGTTCTCTAGTCTTGGGTAGTGCCATAGCCTCTGTACCATGGTCTTCCACTGTCTTGGGTTAGAGTTCTCTTGCTTGAGGATACACTCGGGCACGCTATTCTATCTAATTTCTCTCTTTCTTGTTTTGTTAAAGTTTTTATAGTTTATATAGGAAATATTTATTTAAATGTTGTTTCTATTCTTAAAATTTTTTATTTTTCCTTTTTTCTTTTCCTCACTGAGCTATTTTCCCTGTTAGGGCCCCTGGGCTTTTCCAACTAGGGTTGTAGCTTAGCAAGTAATAATAATAATAATAATAATAATGCTTTTCACGAGCTGTTTAGAGGGGACCTTGACACCTCGTGATCCTTGTAGGAGGACAACTGGGGGAATTGGTGATAGAGTAGAATTTAGCAATGTGACTTATCCAGGTAAATGTAAATTTGGAGCTAAGCTTCTCACTTCACCTAGATGTTGCCTAACACCACCTTGCTTGGAGAACAAGGGCATAACAAATATATAAATATATATAAGGATGCACAAAGGGCATCACCTGTAGTTAGAGGAGGTCAGCTTGCATATTCCTTGGATGCTGAACCCTAAGAAAGGGAAAGATGTAATAGGAATAGAGAGAGAGAGACTCTCTCTCTCTCTCTCTCTCTCTCTCTCTCTCTCTCTCTCTCTCTCTCTCTCTCTCTCTCTCTCTCTCTCTCTCTCTCTCTCTTTTATGATGGCATGTCTACTATTGTGAACAGAAAATGATTATGAAAATGATGTTTGGTTATAATAATTAGTTGATTCTTAGCTTTCTTCTGCGGTAGAGTAGTGGGGTCTCCCACCTCCTAGGATGGCTTTTCAATCTTTCGCTTTTATTACTGTATTTCCCGTGTCATAAGACGCTACAAGTGGTAAGACGCACCCTTAAATTAGCAAGGCAGTTTTAGAAATTTAGAATTGAGGATTTTTAAAACTTCTTAGCAAAAATCCCTAGTCAGCAACTCTAGCGTGATTATTGTATGGCACAGTAACCTTTCTTATGAAATGTTTATGTTAATATTGACTAGCTATATCCCAATTTTATTACATATTCATATAAAAAACCACTAACCCAGTCATAGTTTCCACCACAACTACACATTTAGTTATAGTGTTTGGTGTTTCAAGTGTTGTTTACATGAAAGCAGTGTTGCCAAAGGTTCTCCATAAGATTTTGGTAAAGAGGTAAAATTCTAGTAATATTTCCAAAATTCCTTATATAGCCTATAAATTTTCACACAAAATGTAATCACTGATTAAAGAAATCTAGAAATTCTTTTTAGGTGGAATACTTTTAATAATGCTTATATGATTCTAGGTCTAGTTACTTTTCTGCTAACTTGGTAATAGTGCACTCAACTAAAAGAGAAGTTTTTTCCAAGGTCGTATTCAGCAACTGTCTGCTTGTATTATTTTGGAACTCAGGCAACAAAGGAATTATAAATATATTGCTTTATTACAAAATATCAACAAAATATGAGAAAATGTTATTTTCCTTAGTAAAATAAATTTTTGAATATACTTACCCGATGATCATGTAGCTGTCAACTCTGTTGCCCGACAGAAAAAATCTAAGGTCGGGATACGCCAGCGATCGCTATACAGTTGGGGGTGTACATCAACAGCGCCATCTGTCGAGCAGGTACTCAAGTACTTCTTGTCAACAAGAACTCAATTTTCTCCTCGGTCCACTGGTTCTCTATGGGGAGGAAGGGAGGGTCCTTAAATTCATGATCATCGGGTAAGTATATTCAAAAATTTATTTTACTAAGGAAAATAACATTTTTCAATATTAATCTTACCCGATGATCATGTAGCTGATTCACACCCAGGGGGGTGGGTGGAGACCAGCATACATGTTAACAATAGAAGCCAAGTATCCCGTATTTCATTTTATCAGTTATTCAAAATAACAAAAATAAAATAAATAAGTACCTGGTAAGGAAGTCGACTTGAACCATTACTCTGCCTTTTTTAAGTACGTCTTCCTTACTGAGCCTAGCGATCCTCTTAGGATGCTGAGCGACTCCTAGGTGCTGAAGTATGAAGGGCTGCAACCCATACTAAAGGACCTCATCACAACCTCTAATCTAGGCGCTTCTCAAGAAAGAATTTGACCACCCGCCAAATCAACCAGGATGCGGAAGGCTTCTTAGCCTTCCGTACAACCCAAAAAACAACAATAAAAGCATTTCAAGAGAAAGATTAAAAAAGGTTATGGGATTAAGGGAATGTAGTGGTTGAGCCCTCACCTACTACTGCACTCGCTGCTACGAATGGTCCCAGGGTGTAGCAGTTCTCGTAAAGAGACTGGACATCTTTGAGGTAAAATGATGCGAACACTGACTTGCTTCTCCAATAGGTTGCATCCATAACACTCTGCAGAGAACGGTTCTGTTTGAAGGCCACTGAAGTAGCGACAGCTCTAACTTCATGTGTCCTTACCTTCAGCAAAGCAAGGTCTTCTTCCTTCAGATGAGAATGGGCCTCTCTAATCAAAAGCCTTATGTAATAAGAAACTGCGTTCTTAGACATCGGCAAAGCAGGTTTCTTGATAGAACACCATAAAGCTTCTGATTGTCCTCGTAGTGGCTTTGTACGTCTTAAATAGTAATTAAGAGCTCTTACTGGGCAAAGTACTCTCTCTAGTTCGTTCCCCACCAAGTTGGACAGGCTTGGGATTTCGAACGACTTGGGCCAAGGACGAGAAGGAAGCTCGTTTTTAGCTAAAAAACCAAGCTGTAAGGAACATGTAGCCGTTTCAGATGTAAAACCTATGTTCCTGCTGAAGGCGTGAATCTCACTGACTCTTTTAGCTGTTGCTAGGCAAACGAGGAAAAGAGTCTTCAATGTGAGATCCTTAAAAGAGGCTGATTGAAGCGGTTCGAACCTTGCTGACATCAGGAACTTCAAAACCACGTCTAGGTTCCAGCCTGGTGTGGCCAACCTACGCTCCTTTGAGGTCTCAAAAGACCTAAGGAGGTCCTGTAGATCTTTGTTGGAGGAAAGATCTAAGCCTCTGTGGCGGAAAACCGCTGCCAACATACTTCTGTAACCCTTGATCGTAGGCGCTGATAGGGATCTTACGTTCCTTAGATGTAGAAGGAAGTCAGCTATCTGCGTTACAGAGGTACTGGTTGAGGATACTGCATTCGACTTGCACCAGCTTCGGAAGACTTCCCATTTAGACTGGTAGACCTTGAGAGTGGATGTCCTCCTTGCTCTGGCAATCGCCCTGGCTGCCTCCTTCGAAAAGCCTCTAGCTCTTGAGAGTCTTTCGATAGTCTGAAGGCAGTCAGACGAAGAGCGTGGAGGCTTGGGTGTACCTTCTTTACGTGCGGCTGCCGCAGAAGGTCCGCTCTTAGAGGAAGAGTCCTGGGAACGTCCACTAGCCATTGCAGTACCTCGGTGAACCATTCTCTCGCGGGCCAGAGGGGAGCAACCAACGTCAACCGTGTCCCTTCGTGCGAGGCAAACTTCTGAAGTACCCTGTTGACAATCTTGAACGGAGGGAACGCATACAGGTCGAGATGGGACCAGTCCAGAAGGAAGGCATCCACGTGAACTGCTGCTGGGTCTGGAATCGGAGAACAATATATCGGGAGCCTCTTGGTCATCGAGGTAGCGAATAGATCTATGGTGGGCTGGCCCCACAGGGCCCATAGTCTGCTGCAAACATTCTTGTGAAGGGTCCACTCTGTGGGGATGACTTGACCCTTCCGGCTGAGGCGATCTGCCATGACATTCATGTCGCCCTGAATGAACCTCGTTACCAGCGAAATCTTTCGATCTTTTGACCAAATGAGGAGGTCCCTTGCGATCTCGAACAACTTCCTCGAATGAGTCCCTCCTTGCTTGGAGATGTACGCCAAGGCTGTGGTGTTGTCGGAGTTCACCTCCACCACCTTGCTTAGATGGAGGGACTTGAAGTTTATCAAGGCCAGATGAACCGCCAATAGCTCCTTGCAATTGATGTGAAGTGTTCTTTGCTCCTGATTCCATGTGCCCGAGCATTCCTGTCCGTCCAGTGTCGCACCCCAGCCCGTGTCCGATGCGTCCGAGAAGAGACGGTGGTTGGGGGTCTGAACAGCCAAAGATAGACCTTCCTTGAGAAGAATGCTGTTCTTCCACCACGTCAGTGAAGACCTCATCTCTTCGGAAATGGGCACTGAGACTGCTTCTAGCGTCATGTCCTTTCTCCAGTGAGCAGCTAGATGAAACTGAAGGGGGCGGAGGTGGAGTCTGCCTAACTCGATGAACAGGGCCAGCGATGATAGCGTCCCTGTTAGACTCATCCACTGCCTGACTGAACATCGGCTCCTTCTCAGCATGCTCTGGATGCATTCTAGGGCTTGGTTGATCCTGGGGGCCGACGGAAAAGCCCGAAAAGCTCGACTCTGAATCTCCATACCTAGATAGACAATGGTTTGAGATGGGACGAGCTGGGACTTCTCTATATTGACCAGGAGACCCAATTCCTTGGTCAGATCCATAGTCCATCTGAGATTCTCCAGACAGCGACGACTTGACGAAGCTTTTAAAAGCCAGTCGTCCAAATAGAGGGAGGCTCTGATGTCTGCCAAGTGAAGGAATTTGGCAACATTCCTCATCAGTTTCGTAAACACAAGAGGTGCCGTGCTTAGGCCAAAGCACAGGGCTTGGAACTGGTACACGACCTTTCCAAAGACGAACCTTAGGAAAGGTTGGGAGTCTGGATGGACGGGAACATGAAAGTATGCGTCTTTCAGGTCCAACGAGACCATCCAGTCTTCCTTCCTGACCGCTGCTAGGACCGACTTCGTCGTCTCCATTGTGAACGTCTGCTTGGTGACAAAAGCGTTGAGAGCACTGACGTCCAGCACCGGTCTCCAACCTCCTGTCTTCTTCGCTACCAGGAAGAGACGGTTGTAGAAGCCCGGGGATTGATGGTCCCGGACTATGACTACCGCTCCCTTTTGTAGCAAGAGCGACACCTCTTGTTGCAACGCTAGCCTCTTGTCCTTCTCCTTGTAGTTGGGAGAGAGGTTGATGGGAGATGTTGCTAAAGGGGGGCTGCGGCAGAATGGAATCCTGTACCCCTCCCTTAGCAACTTCACAGACTGAGCGTCTGCACCTCTGTTCTCCCAAGCCTGCCAGAAGTTCTTGAGCCTGGCTCCCACTGCTGTCTGGAGAGGTAGGCAGTCAGATTCTGCCTTTTGAGGACTTGGAACCCTTCTTCGATTTGCCACGATGACTGTCGGCACGGGTACCTCCTCTGCTGGAGGTTCTGCCACGAAAGGGCGGGATGAACCTAGACGCTGGTGTGTCCATCCTAGGTCTAGGCACGGAAGGTAAAGCTTTAGCCTTACGTGCGGAGGACGCCACCAGGTCATGGGTGTCCTTCTGGATCAACGAGGCAGCCATCCCCTTGACCAGCTCTTCCGGAAAGAGACACTTGGAAAGAGGAGCAAACAACAACTCCGACTTCTGGCATGGAGTGATCCCAGCAGACAAGAAGGAACAAAGATGGTCTCTCTTCTTAAGCACTCCCGACACGTAGGAAGCCGCAAGCTCACCAGACCCATCCCGAATGGCCTTATCCATGCTAGACATGATAAGCATGGCCGAGTCCTTATCCGAAGGGGAAGTCTTTCTGCTTAAAGCTCCCAAACACCAATCGAGGAAGTTGAAGATCTCAAAAGCACGAAAGACTCCCTTCAACAGATGATCCATGTCAGAAAAGGACCAGCAAATCTTAGATCGTCTCATAGCCAGCCTGCGGGGAGAGTCAACCAGACTTGAGAAGTCGCCCTGGGCAGAGGCAGGAACTCCCAGGCCGGGTTCCTCTCCCGTGGCATACCAGACGCTAGATTTGGAAGCAAGCTTGGTAGGCGGAAAGATGAAAGCAGTCTTTCCTAGCTGCTTCTTGGACTGCAACCACTCTCCCATAACCCTCAAAGCTCTCTTGGATGAGCGTGCGAGAACGAGTTTGGTGAAGGCAGGAGCTGCTGACTGCATGCCTAACGCAAACTCGGAGGGAGGAGAGCGAGGTGTTGCAGACACAAACTGTTCCGGATACAAGTCCCTGAACAGGGCAAGGACTTTCCTAAAGTCTAAGGAGGGAGGCGTAGACTTGGGTTCTTCTAAGTCGGAGTGCGGATCATCCAAATGTGCATCTTCGTCGTCATCAGAAACTCCATCATCTGACAGCTGAGGAGGAAGTGGCAAAGGTGGAGCAGAATGCTGAATGGCTGAATCCGGCAGCACGGGTGCATGCGTAGCTGCTGCGGATCCAACATCATGCCGCTGCTGGTCAGTCTGCGAGCTGGCAACAACAAAAGCGGAGTGTTGGTGTGTGGGAGGAACTGCCGTGGGTTGCGGAGCATGCAGCATGGGTTGCGGAGCATGCCGCATGGGTTGCGGAGCATGCCGCAATGCGTCAAAACACGGCAGCTCGACAGCACCTTCCCCCTGCTGATGCGGAAGCTCACGCATGTCTACGGAGGGTGCAGCATGAACATGCGTCTGGCAGGGTCGACTGCGCATCGGTGGTGGAGCTCTCACAGGTGGAGTGAGGGAGCAGGCAGCCGAAGTATCTGCTGAGCGCACAACCGTGGCAGGTTGTAGGTTAACAGGTGAAGTGTCAACCTTCTCAGCATGATACTCCTGCATGAAAGCAGCAAGCTGAGACTGCATAGTCTGCAGCATGGACCACTTAGGGTCTACCGTGGTTGGTGCGGCAACAGACGGAGTAGAAGCCTGTTGTGGAACCACTCTACCTCTCTTGGGAGGTGTGCAGTCTTCGGAAGACTGCGGCGAGTCCGAACTGACCCAGTGGCTACACCTGGGCCGTTGGACTCGCTCGGAAGGGACCTTACGCTTGAGAGGTCGTGAGACCTTGGTCCAACGTTTCTTCCTCGAAACTTCTTTCACAGACGAGGAATGACAGGGCTCATTCGTCTGTTTGTGGATGGGACGTTCTCTGACAGATACGTCCGCAACCACTGAGGGTACCTCCGTACGCTGATCAAGGCCTGTCGAACCCTTTGGTCCTTCGACATTGCTTCTCCCCTGGGCTTGGGAGCTTGCAAGAGGTCCCGGACTGGGAGGACGACTGGCACGTACAGGAGTACCCTCATGCGCAACACTGACACTGACACTTTTCACTTCACTTGCACTCACTACACTTCCCACTACACTTCGCGCTTTCAACTCTTTGACATCGGCCAAAAGTTGATTACGGTCATTGGCTAATGACTCCACTCTGTCACCAAGAGCCTGAATGGCACGCATCATATCCGCCATGGAGGGTTGAGCACTAGTAGCAGGGTCGGGAGTCACCACTACAGGGGAAGGAGTAGGTTGAGGGGCATGGGGAGAGGAAAAATCAAAAGAGCGAGAAGAACTCCTCCTGATCCTATCCTTCTCTAGCCTACGTGCATTCTTTAGGAATTCGTTAAAATCGAATTCCGAAAGCCCAGCGCATTCCTCACATCGATCTTCCAATTGACAGGATTTACCCCTACAATTGGAACAAACGGTGTGAGGATCTATGGAGGCCTTCGGAAGACGCCTAGAACAAGCCCTAACACTACACTGCCTGTACTTAGGGACTTGTGAATGGTCAGACATCTTGAATTCCAGAAATAGTCAGGGGGGAAATCCAAAAACTAGCAAAGTTCATAAACAATTAATCCAAATCAAATCAAAAAGCTATATAAGCTAATGATACAGGTTCCTGAATAGCGAAGGCTAAAATCTAGAGCGAATACATCACCAAAATCGTGAAAAACAACTCCAGAAACAACAGCGTATCCAAGTAGGTCTTGCCGGTGGCACGACAGAGGAAAAATTGAGTTCTTGTTGACAAGAAGTACTTGAGTACCTGCTCGACAGATGGCGCTGTTGATGTACACCCCCACCTGTATAGCGATCGCTGGCGTATCCCGACCTTAGATTTTTTCTGTCGGGCAACAGAGTTGACAGCTACATGATCATCGGGTAAGATTAATATTAAAAAATAGATATATACTGCATAAACAACTAATATGTTATGGTGTTGTCTGCTACGAAACCACTAGTTGGCATGTTTGCTTGTAGAAGGGGGTTGGCTAGTCATCAGCTGATTACCAAAACAAATAAATAATTTGCTACTGTACTCCATTAAATGAAGTGCAATATAAAAACAAATGAATTTATTACATATGAATGATAGTTGTAGGTATATATCTCCTTCACCACAAAGCTCCTAAGACCAAGAGCAGGGAATGGACGAATCCAATTCCCACTGGAGGAATCCTCCAAGGGGGAAAGCACCAAGGCAAGGGAAAATCTCTCGGGGGGGTGGGGAAAGGCGACCCACCCCTGTTGCCACTGTCAGCAATTCTCCCCACAAGCAAGAAGATTGCTGAACAGAGGCTGGTGGAGGGTAACTCTGCCCCTCAGAAGGGAAAGTTACACAACGCTTGGTGCAGATTAACTGTCCCTCGAAAGGGAAAGTTGTCAAACAGCTAGAGGTAAACCTCAGGACAGCACTCTCTGCTTCTCGTCAATAAGCTTTGCTCAAGTTCAAAGTCAGCATCGAGAACTGCCTGTGAAACGTAGCCGAAGCCCGTTTCTGGGTTCACCCTCAGGGAGAGTAAGACAACGTCTCTCCTCTACTGAGCCAAAATAAAAAGTGACAGTTGTTTACGAGTGCTGGTGTGAGTGGGATGGTTGGTCTAGTCCCGCTAACCTCTCCCCTAACTAGCAGGGGGTTATTTACACCTCGCTAAAGCTTTAACAGCTGGTTTCAGCTATCACCAAAAGTAATACTCCTATGTAAAGGGCGTAAGGTTTGTATAGAGTGCTGGAACAATATTGTAATTCTACACACAATCAAATTCTTATAATCCTCTTCCCACTTCATTTACAAGCCAGACTCCTTTCTCCTGTACAGTTTAGGTTGAACACAAAAAAAAATAAAAAAAAAGAGAGAGAGAGAGAGAGAGAGAGAGAGAGAGAGAGAGAGAGAGAAAAGAAGAGAGAGAGAAAAAAGAGAGAGAGAAAAAGAGAGAGAGAAAAAAGAGAGAGAGAGAAAAGAGAGAGAGAAAAAAGAGAGAGAGAGAGAGAAAAGAGAGAGAGAAAAGAGAGAAAAAAGAGAGAAAAAAGAGAGAGAAAAAAAGAGAGAGAGAAAAAAGAGAGAGAGAGAGAAAAAAGAGAGAGAGAGAAAAAAAAGAGAGAGAGAGAAAAAAGAGAGAGAAAAAAGAGAGAGAAAAGAGAGAGAGAGAGAAAGAGAGAGAGAGAGAGAGAGAGAGAGAGATTTAAATGTCCAAATAACAATTAATATCAATACAGTAATATTGATTAATGGTAAGCTTTAACATATCGGTACATATAAAATCTTACATTAGGTTATTTCACTCGATTCATACCCTAAGTTTCCCCTAGCATTTCAATACAAAATTTAACTTATGATCCAAAACTGCTGGATCATCTGGGGAACCAGACAAAAGTACTTTGAATTAGCAAGGATTTATTGGATCCAAATATAAAACATCAATAAGAAAATTTCTGCTAACAGCACAGAAATAAGCTATGCTTGGAATGAAATAAATTGCTTTCTATGAGCAGCCCTGTCAAACTACTTTTTTTTTTTTTATATGTTATGACAAGAACAAATGACTGAATTTCTTGCATATCATTTTGGCTGGCTGATATAGAGAAAATCTGAACTTCAACCTTGGGAAAGTGGAATTTTGTCAGCTAATGGATCTTATAGCACATCAAAGCAATAATATTTTACTGTCTAACAGTGATATTATAAACATATCACTTGCAGTAGCCTGGTTGCTTAAGAATTAAAATTTAGTGCTACTACATGGCACTATCACACAATTCATTAAAAACTAACATTATGAATGTAAAAACACCCATGATACCACTACAAAAAGCAAAATAAACTTCACTATCTTCTAATGAATAATTTCTAAACCTTTGATTTGAACAATTCTTTGTAAAAATAAGATCAATTCTACCAAACCCAAATTTTACAACTTACTTGAAATCTTCTTCGCTCTGAGTAATTGCCATTTGTAGTCTGACATCATCTGATCGCTGTTTTTGTTCCTCTTGTTCTGCTTCTTCTTTGCTCATGGCTAAAGCTAGTTGGAGTTGTAACTCTTCTTCCCCAACAGTCTGAGGACGGGCAGCTTCAAGTTCTGTCAAGGTAGAGCCAACCATTAGACAGCAAAACTCAGTGAGATAATAATATATACTGTTCCTTTAAAGTGACATAAAATCTATTAAAAGATAAATTATCACCATATTTACTTCTAAAATATTAACGGGCCTATCTCCACCAAAAAAGTAGCTGAGCATATGAACTAATTATTATTTACAGCCAATTTACCTCTTGGCTAAATCATCCTTTGGATATGGTTTGGTTATAACTTGAAAATATTGTAAACCGATTCCTGTTGTCTCTGTTATCCATACCAAAGACTACCATTAATTTTTCTATTAACTGGCATCTTGAAGCATTAATAGAGAACAAATCAAGGTGACTGAATAATTATATCAGTTTTGTTCCATTGTCTGCATTGCCTCTTTATCTTTCCATAGCCTTCCCTTTGGAGAATGATCAGAACTGAATGGTAATAATAAGTGGCACTGACCTTATTCAAAATTAAGATATGACCCACAACCATGATTAGACCCAAAGTGTATAATTCCTAATGTAAAACATGGTATTAGTATGTCTAAATACCTGCCTAGAAAATGGATAAAAATGCCATGGATTGAATGATTTCATTAATTTGACCATAAAGCCCTGCACTTAGGCTTGGGAACCCATTCAATGGGCATGTACAACTGGGGGAAACCTCAGAACTCTCAGTATGAAATAAAAATTGAGAGCTTGGAAAGCAAGATAAAAGCAAAGTAGGAATGGAGGTACAGTAAAAGGCTAGAAAGCAAGCACAGCTTCAAGGCTGAAGGGATACTGCAAAACCCATTAGGAATGTCTACAATGCATTGCTTAAGGTGCAATTAAAGGTACTAAAAACACTCCTATGAAAAATAAGGATACTATGTTAAATTTTAAGGTAATCTAGACTGAAAATATCAAAATCGTGTCCACTTAAGTCTAACCTTCATCTGACTATATTCAAGACATTTTTCCTCCAACCTGCAAAATTAACAAGGTCTAAAATGTCCTTTTCAAGTACATTCCTACTTCCTCCAACGTCAGACGGAGTCAGGGTCGCCGAGAAACTGAACCCTAGCCATGGAATCATATGAGGTGCAAATAAAATACCACACTGGATTTACTTTAGAGCCTCTTCAAGCGACAGATTAGTAGGGATATGGTCTCTTGGGTCACATGCATTTAAAAAAAAATGCTTTGAGTTCATATGATGGACTGAAAAGATTTTGTAGCAACAATGTACGATTCAAGGAACTGAATTTTAAAAATTCCTGATCAGTCTCATATATTTACAATTTGCTCATGTCAATGTCACGCATATAAAACACTGTCAGAACGTGGGTTTTCTATAAGAATTTCTGGCCATTGGTAGCGGTAGTAACTGCGTGTGAAATTATTAAATAAAATTATTTATCTTAAACAAAATTATCAAAATTTGCTTTAAGTATGACAAATTTAAAGTAATTTCTATTTTTCCTAACGATACAAACCTTGAGCTCTTTATCAGGGATATACTTCTGGCAAAGCTAGAAGACTAGCCATAAGACAGTTAGCGAGGTTTAACTACCCCACCGTTAGTTTTAAGGGGTAGGAAGGGGGGTAGTACTAGCTATCCCGCTTACACACACCAGTGTTGTCATATCACTTTTGATTGCAGGCAGGACTTGCTGGGGATAGGTGATGGCAGGCCAAATTTATATGAAGAGCTCAAGGTTTGTATTATTAGGAGAAATACAAATTACTTCAAATTTGTCATTTGTTTTGACACTACATACAAACCCTTCCACTCTTCATTAGGGATGACTAACCATTTAGGTGGGTGAAAGTACTAACCAACTGCTGGCTTTTGACTGGGGGTTTTTCCCGAACGTGCTTCGCACGTATAAGGGAACCCTGTCACCTCACTAAACTCTACGTGCATTAGCACACTTTAGCGGCCTGAGCAATCAGTGTGATTGTGCGATACTTAGTGTGACTAGTCTAGGTAAGAATTCTCAGAAACGTAGCAATCTTTGAACCAGCCACATTCGTTACTTAATCCCACCTCGTCAGGGGTTATTGGGATGCAACAAGTATTACTTCTACACCAGGTTCCACAAGAGAAAGGGTTTTGTCTGCAGATAGAGGAGGCTAGCTTGCAGAGGACCGTAGGTGCTGTTTCCCAAGAGAGCGGAAGATAAAAGAAAGAAAGAGCCAGTCATTCTTAATCATTCATCTCATACTTATTCAGGGTACCCTCTGCCCTCAACAATCTGCTACTTGTCCATTATGGAGCCTAAGGTATTTAAACCACTTGTTGTGCTGCCACCATAGGGCTAATAGAAAATATCTCCATGTTCTTGTGGGTCACGTCTAACAGGTAGTGGGCGGTAGGGATGTCTGACGATTCCACACACCCGCTTGTAAGACCTGCGTCACAGTAGTTTTTCTTAAATGCTAAGAATGTGCCTATACCTCTAGTGTCATGAGATTAGGGTTGTCTTGTCTGTGGAGAAGGATTTAGATTTAACGATTGGTCTTTGACCTAGCGAACCCAAGCAGAGATCATGTTCTTGGTTATCCTCCACTTGATCTACCCAGAAGACAAAGTGCTGAGACTGTCGGGCGAGCTGCTGCGGTTCATTTGAGGTTGTACCTCAGACTCCTCACTGGAAAAGTCAAAGTTGATCTGGGGTGAAGATTGTCTGACAGTTCCACATACCCGCTTGTAAGACCTGCGTCACTGAGTAGCTTTTCTTGAACACTATGGACTTGCCTATACCCCTAAAGTTATGAGCTTTGGGTCTTCTTGTCTGTGGAGAAGGATTAGGATTTAACGCTTGTTCTATGACCTTGTGAACCCAAGCAGAGATCGTGATCTTGGTGATCCTCCTTTTGATCTTCCCAGCTGATAATGAGTGCCGAGACTGGGAGGGATGGGGGGGGGGGGAAGCTGCTGCTGTTCTTTTGAGGTATTACCTCAAAACTCTCAACTGGATAAAGTAAAAGTTGATCTGGATCATCAGTTACATTGCGAAGACTCCCAATCCAGAAGGACCCGAATCTAGGATCCACTAATCCTAGATTTTGAGTCGTCACAATAAATTCAGGCACGAAGTCAAGTATTACCTCCCCCCATCCGCCTGAATGGGAGACGTCGTAGGAAAGACCACGGAGTTCACCAACTCTCTTGGCCGAAGCCAACAAGAGCAGGAAAACCATCTTCAAAGTCTGGTGAAGATCTGATGCCTTGCGTAATGGTTCGTAGGGGGCACCTTTCAGGGACCAAAGGACGCGAACCACATTCCATGGAGGTGGGTTAACTTCTGACTGAGGGCAGGTAAGCTCTAAACTCCATATAAGAGACAATACCAATGAAGAGGAAATGTTAACTCCTTTCACCCCAAAACACAAAGCCTTTGGAGCCCCTCGGAGGAGGATCCAACTCCACATCTGAGGAAGCCAGTGTATACATACACCCTCTCCACTCCCAACTGCAATAACTCCACAAAACCTTCCTTTGACAGGGGACCAGCAGCACCAAGGGCTGGCCAAATCTGTAACAAATCATCCATAGAAAAGGACTCCCCTACGGAGAAGGGCGACGCCGCTTTGCTGGGGTAATCGGCAGCATCCTTTGAACCTAGGGGTTGTCCTGGGGTTAAAGGGTCAACACTCCTATTCGACTGGTTCCCTGGATAGACTGAACTAGAAGAAACTTCAGGGAGAGATCAAGGGGTTGAAGAAGACCACGGAGAAGAATCCCTCTTTGACTTCTTCTTATGCCACCATCCAAATCTCTTCCACTGGGAGGAAGACCCCTCCCAACACTCCTCACAGCTGTCATTCTGTGCACAAGTTCATCCTCTGCAGGCCAGACACAACAAATCGGTGTCAAGGTCGGTCTTGACCAAGGACATGAAGCTGCACACCTGAAAAAAAAAAAAGAAATCAATGTTGGAAGGCAGAGAGACACGAACTTCCACTCTCGGCCGAACCAAAAGAAAAAGTGACGAGACAACACTGGTGTGTGTGTGTGAGCGGGATAGCTGGTATTACACCCACTACCCACGCTAACTAGCAGTGGGGTAGTTACACCTCGCTAAAAGTCTTATGGCTAATCTTCTAGCGTTGCCGAAAGTATATCCCTAATAAAGTGCAAAGAGATTTGTATTTAGAGTCGGAACAATTCCAGGGTGATGGGTATTATAGTAAAAATATAATTTGAACTTAAATGTTTACAGTGTATCTGAGAGGAATTCTTAGATCTTAAATTCCGTTATATCCTAATATTGTAAAGAATCTAAACACAATTCTAGCTGATGAATATGGGAACCAAGATATGAAAATTTCTAAGAAAATTGTATTTTTCCTAATTTTCATACTCACCACGGACCAATGTATATGAGAACCCTTTGAACGCTAGCTGCCCGACTAGTTTCCCCCCAACAGGCCTATACCCTACCAACCCCCCTCTCCATGTGTGCGACCCCGACTGCTCGTTTTCCCAGCATGCCCTAGAGGGACACCACCGGCAACCTTCGCAGGTCACCATCAACCATTCCACCCTGGTCCCAAAAGACACAGTTCCTATCAGACCTGAGGGAACTGTGATTGAGATAGTGGGCCGTGAAGGTCGACTGCCTCGTCCATACGTCTACTCTTAGCACCTGGCCAACCACCATGTTTCTTTCGAAGGCCAACGAGGTTCCAATGTCCCTAATGTCATGAGGTTTGGCGGCCTTGGGGGAGTGTTCACCCTTTGTCAAGTACGCCCTATGGATTGCCTCCTGGAGGCAGAAGGAGATTGTGTTCTTTGAGACTGCCCTCTTCACTTTCCCAGTGGTCACAAACAGGCTCCTGATAGCTAGGCTGAAGGGAGAGGGCGGAGGTCCTGCACAGCCGTCACTGGACATAACAGCAGGTCCTCCGGGTCATTTGTCCTGGGGATGGTTGGGATGGAAAACTTGTCAAACCGCGGGTCAGCTACTGCCGGGTTGTGCATCTTCGCCACGAAGGAAGGGATTGATTTTAAAACCAGGTCCTTCCACCCGTGTGAGTGGGAGACATCTGCCGAAAGCCCATGGAGTTCGCCTACCCTCTAGGACGAGGCTAGGGCGAGAAGAAAGTCTTTAGGGTGAGTTCCCTGTCCGTGCAGGCGCTCAAATGGAGGCTTCTTCAGGGTGTCAAGGACCTTGATAACATCTCATGTGGGTGCCTTGACGACCTTGGGGGGCATGCCTGCTCAAACCCCTTTATCAGCATTGAGAGCTGCTTGCGGAAACCTAGGTTCAATCCCTTGTGGAAGTAACCCTGACCCAGGATTACCAGGAATCTCTTCACTTTCCTCTTGGTAAGGGTAGAAGAGACTTTAGTTATGGTAAGCAGCTCTTCTAGAAGGACACTCCAAAATCAAACCATTGTTCTCTAAGTCTTGGGTAGTGCCATAGCCTCTGTACAATGGTCTACCACTGTTTTGGGTCAAGAGTTCTGTAGCTTGAGGGTACACTCGCACGCACTATTTTATCTTATTTCTATTCCTCTTGTTTTGTTAAAGTTTTTATAGTTTATATAGGAATTTTTTTTTCATGTAACTGTTCTTGAAATATTTTACTTTCCTTGTTTCCTTTCCTCACTGGGCCATATTCCTCCTAGGCTTATAGCTTGCTGCTTTTCCAACAAGGGTTGTAGTTTAGCAAGTAATAATAATGATAACAATAACTGAGGACCAGGAAGTCCGCGATGACTGGGAGAGGCCTTGAGGGGCTCTATGCCCTCCTTGACATAGCATTTGCTGAAGTCCGCCCATTTTGCCTGGTATATGGCTCTCGAGGATTGTCTGAGGTTACCTGTCATTTGAGCGGCTTCCCCTCATGAGTACCCCTCCCTTCACAGCAAACGCTGAATAGTCTCCACGCATGAAGGGAGAGGTTAGGAAGGCCTTCGTGAAACCTCCGAGAGTGCGGCTGCCTTAGCAGGTCTTGTCTCGGTGGTAGGGACCACAAAGGTTCCACCGCTAAGGACTTTAGATCCGAGAACCACTCCTTTTTGGGCCACCACGGGGCCTTCAATGTCATCCTAGCTTGTCTTACCCCTCGAAGAAGGTTTATGGTCTACAGTAGGAGGCTGAATGGAGGAAAGGCGTACACATCGAGGCCATCCCACAGGTATTGGAACACGTCCTTCAGAGCTGCTGCTGGGTCCGGCACTGGAGAGCAAAAGATTGGTAATTTTGCGTCCAACCTTGTCGCAAAAAGGTCCAGACAGGGAGAGCCCCACTTTTCTATCACTGTCTTTGCTACCTCCGGAGGCATGGACCACTCTGCTGACAACACCTGTTCCCTTCTGCTGAGCCCGTCTGCGTCAACATTCCTCTTCCCAGGAATGTATCTGACCGTCACAGAGATGGAGTTGTCTTTGGCCCATGACAGGATCTCCACCGACAGATCGTGAATACGGCGGGAGCGTCGCTCATCAGGACTACTCTTCTCCCCACTAAGGAGGTTCCCAACTCAAGGACCACCCTCTGCACTGCCATAAGTTCAAGCTCGTTTATGTGGAGGGTCTTCTCCTCCAGGGACCAATGACCTGAGGCTATTCGATTTGGCAGATGAGCTCCCAATCCCTCCCTGGATGCGTCTGTGAAGAGGAGGACCCCTGGAGGAAGATCCGGTAGCAGGACCGCTGCTCTGGTGTTCCTTGGGTCCAACTACCACTGGAGAGCCTCCCTGGTTGACTGGGACGGGGTGCTTTACTGACTGTCGGCTCGCTGCCTGGACCTGCACTCCCTTCAGGTCCCACTGGGTCAGACATAGCATCAATTTCCCTCTGGGGCCTCTGCCACTCCTTCAGTGATGCTGGTTCTCCCTTGGGGAGAGGCCTCGCTAGTTCCTCCAGCTTCTCGACCCTCTCCCTCATCAGGAAGGCTCTGGCCTGCATGAAGCATATCTCCATTCCCAGGTACACCGTCCTCGTGGTTGGGGAGGGCTGAGACTTCTCCCAGTTGAACACCAACCCGCCCTCCAAACTAAAGGGCACCAAACTGTCCCTCAGCTTTCACAACTCCTCTCAGGACTCCGACAGGAGTAACCAGTAGTCAAGGTACCTCAGTAGTCTCATCCCTCTCTTGTGGGCCCACTGTGAGAATAGGGAGAAAGCTCTGGTGAAGACCTGAGGCACAGTCGACAGGCCAAAGCGCAGAGGGTGCGGAACTGGAAGACTTTTTCTCCCCACTTGAACTTAAGGAACTTCCTGCTGGACGGGTGCAACGAGATCTGGAATTAGGCATCCTTGAGGTACAGAGATAGCATGAATTCCCCTTTCCTGATAGCTACCAGAACCACCCTGGCCGTTTCCATCCTAAAAGCGGTCTTGGCGACGAACCGGTTGAGGGCTGAGAGGTCGATGACTGGGCGCCACCCACCCAAGGCTCTTTCCACCAAGAACAGATGGCTGAAGAAGCCCGGTAGATCGGTGGCCACGGGCTGGACGGCTCCTTCTAAGGCCTTCCAACATGTTTCCTCCTTGGGGTGCAGGGAAGTGGCTTTGAACCTCGACATCAGGGGAGTCTCGGAAGGGGATTCGGTATCCATCCCTCAAGGCCTGTATCATCCATTGGTCTGCTCCTTCTTCCATCCAATTTCTCCACCTTGTAGAAAGGCATCCCCTACCCCCAGATGGCACAGGAGAGAGGGGCCTCGTCCCCTACTTCCGCTTGAAGAACCGGGCATTAAGTGTCCCTCGGTTGGTTGGGGTTCTGTGACGGTGGTTTGCCAAGGTTGATTTTTGCCCTCTTGAGGGGGGACTGAGCTGGAGGAACCTAGAGGGACGAGGACGCGGCTTGGTTTTGCGGCATAGGGGGATGGCTGCATGCCTAGTCCTTGGAACTGCTAGGCTCCCGTGCCGGTTGGGGGCGTACCGACGATGAAGACGAGGATGAGTTGTGGAGCATCATGTTGTGACTCTCTCTCCTCCACTTGGTTGTTTGGGAAGAGCGCCTCTCGTATCCTCTTGGGGATCATGTAGAGGACAACCTCCCTCCTTCGCAGGACCCAGTTTGAGGCCGCGGTGTAGGATTTGCCTGCCAAGAAGGAGATGGCCCTCAATATTAAGACTGCCAGCTCAACAAACTGATTCTTCGCCGGCTTCCTCCTGACGTCGTTATCCAGGGCGAAGGATACTAGGGCTGTGGATCAAAGGTCCAACCATGAAGCCGCTTCTCCATACGCCCAAGCGGCTGCTTCTATGGCCGTTGCCTCCTGGACTGTGAAGCCCACAGCCCCGCCAGATAGTCTCTCTTCCGTGGATCCCGGGACTAGGAACGCCAGGTTCCCTTCTGAAGGTCGGTGTCCTTGGGAGGTCCCCTCCGGAGAGTAGAAGCGCCTGTGCTTCACTTCCGGGAAGGGAAGGAACTTCGGTACGCTGTTGGATCTGTTCCGTCCTTTCGATTCTGTGGTGGCAGCGGTGACCCTCTCAAGGCGCTGCCCAATGTCCTGGGAGATGAGTGTACAGTAATTAAAAAGGGTCTCGTCTCCCTCGGGGCTCCAAACCGGCACTCCAGGCCGGTGGAGTGGGGTTGTGCTTGTACCAGTGCGGGCTCTGGAAGGTAATTGAGCCTAGTGATAAGGCCAAGCACTCTACGGAAGAACGCCACCTCCTCTACCACCTCATCCTCCTGGTGGTCCCACAACCCCACCTCTGAAGCCCACTCTCTGGTATCCGGAGCTCCGTTAGGTAAACCCTCCTATGGGGTTGGTGACTGAGCATCCAGGAGGTCCAGTCTCCTTGTTAAAGGAACCCTGTGTCGCACTTCTTCTCTTCGGCTCCGCTTCACCGCTGGAGCAGGGTCCATAGACACGGAGTCATAAGACAGAGACATGTCGTCCCCTATCATGGCCCTCTGTCCCCTCTAACGCAACCTTGGAGCGCCTGCTCCAGCGTTGCACGGCTCTCTCAGGAGGGGGTTTTCCGCCCCAGTCATAAGCTCCTCGTGGGGGCCATGTGGTCCGATCCGCTCTACGGCCGGTGGCGTGGCCTAGTCACCCAGACTCACTGCAGATTCCCCACCGGTATTCGGCCATCATAGCTGCCAACCCGCTCTCCAGGGTGGCCTGCTATCCACCGTCGGCGACCGGCAACTCTAACCCTTCGCGGATGAAGTAGCCGCCTTCCATCCTCGGGGTGACCCTTGGCCCAAGCTTAGCGGCCTTTTCAGGCACCACGAGGACCCTGTTCAGGTCCCCGTTGAGGAGTCCTTTTCCGGCATGGGGAACGGCGGACTCCACTCCCCAAGCCCCTTGAAAGAATTTTCCCCCCTTGGTTGACGCTGCCTATCCGCTGCCCACCACCGAGGACCGGGCACGTTGAGAGCGGACAGAGGGGCGGGATAGGGGACGGCATGCCTCTAAGCCTGTTTTACGACTCCATGTCTTCAGACCCGGCAGGGTCCCTACGACCTTCTCCATGGCCTTCCCTGGAGAAGGCGACGAGGAGATGACGGCTGAGTGGGCAAAACACAAGGTCCAGCCTCGGACACAAAAGGATACCTCCACTGATACTGTAGGTAACACCGTAAACAGAGAAGGACCCGACACACTAGGGACTGACAAATAGTCCAAAGAAGGACGGAAACCACTACCCTTCCTCGAGGGCGATTTGTCCCTTTGGCCTTCTTTTTCATTTTCACAGCCATTTTGGCCCTCTGGGCATCAGCCCAGCCCACACACTCATTCACATGCCGTTCGGGTCACACACCTGGCCCCAACATGAAGTACACAGAACATGGGGATCAACCTCCAAGTGGGACAAGAAAGTAGCACATAGCTTCCTGTTTATACCTCAGGAACGACGTTGCACACTCTCAGATTCCATTTAGGAGATCATTGATAACACAGAACAACTAATATCACACTCTACGAGCACAAAGGAAAACACCAATGATCGCGAGAGAAGCAGAAAGTTGACCACACACGCATACGACCGGAGGTGGAATGGTTGATAGCGACCTGAAGGTCGCCTGAGGTGTCCCTCTAGCGCATGCTGGGAGGTCAGGCTCGTGCATGTGGAGAGGGGGTTGGGAGGGTATAGGCCTGTTGGAGGGGAAAACTCTAGTTGGGGAGCTAGCACTCAAAGGGGTCTCCTATACATTGGTCCGTGGTAAGGATGTGTGTCAGAAATATAAATATACATATATTAATGCTTTGCACTTCAACATTCAAATTCCTGTCATTATTTACATCTGTGTTATTGAAAGGCACTATCTAAACCTATTATAATTAAACCAGTTCCAGGTATATTAAACTTCATTTCTTATGCTGAGCATTTCTATCTTTAGTTCCAGTCCCAAACAACACATGGTAACCTTTCATCTGCTCTTAATCTAGATTAAGACCATTATAAACAACGGACTAAAAAATCACAAACTGACCCACTAAAATTAGCATAAATGTAGGTCAACAGTCTCCAGGAATAATTTATTAGTAGTACTGTTCTGTACAGTATTGTAATTTGAACAAACCTCAAGATTTTTAACAGGAGGAGACATACTTAATATCACAGCTACTTCTACAATTAAGAAAATGATGACCAATTATAATCACTAATCATTAACGAAACACACACAACTCAATAAATCTGATTCCCTATACAAAAACACTTCTCAGCCAGTCTACCAGTTTTGGCGGATGACAAGGTATAGAAATATCATATGATATGAGATGAATACAGGGAATATATATATATATATATATATATATATATATATATATATATATATATATATATATATATATATATATATATATATATATATATTTATATATATATTTATATATATTTTTTTTTATAGAAGTCCATATCTAATGAAACAAAGTCATGAATATTTAAATTTTCATGTTAAAGGAATTTAATAAATAAACTCTGAACAAATTATCCCTTTTCAATTCAAAGATAAATATACAGATCCCTATGATTCCATTACCAATCAATTCAATTTGTAAACACATACAAAATAGAATACTTACGAGGTTCTAAATTTGATGGCCCTTCACTTACTCCATACGCATTTCTTTCCGCAGGTCTCGACGAACTTGTTACATAAGTCTGGAAAGAAATGCAGCAAAAAAATAACAAAATACATCTTAGATCCCCACTTTAATAAATTACAATTGCAAGACATTCTAACTTGAATGATAGATGAGCTTCTCAATTTTCAAAAACTCCAAGAAAAACCAAGACAAACTAATATTCAGTTGTGCAATTTTTCATGACATACATTAAACATCTAGTACATAACTTCATCAGTTAAACAGGTATCTACAGATTTATGAATAAAATTCTCTTGGTGTTTCTTTGTATAAATATTTAAAAACCTAAATATCAGACTAAAATCAATTAATTCAATACTTGCCTAGAATTCATGGGCTATTCATTATCTAAAGAAAAGCTTCAACCAACATAAAGTAATGAAGAATTTGTCGTAACGTGTATAAAATCCTTTTTCTAACTCGCAAGAGGCGCTTGTAAGTAAACAATTCCCCCTCAAAGCCCTGCCAGCTTGAATTCTAATTCATTTTTAGTAAAAGTAGCTGTCAAAAAATCCTAGCTATTGCAGGGGAGTAGGGAACTTGATTAAATTTAAGATAAATTTAAGATGACTGGCCAGACATTAATGCATTGGATCCCTCTCTCTGGTCACGGCTTATTTTTTCTTTGCCTACACTTACCCTGAATAGTTTGGCCTATTCTTTACACATTCTCATCTTTCCTCATACACCTGACAACATTGAGATACTTAACACTTCTTCACCCAAGGGGTTAATTACTGTACTGCAATTTGTTCTGTGTACTTTCCTCTTGGTAAGGGTAGAAGAGACTCTTTAGCTGTGGTAAGCAGCTCTTCTAGGAGAAGGACACTCCAAAATTAAACCACTGTTCTCTAGTCTTGGGTAGTGCCATAGCCTCTGTACCATGGTCTTCCACTGTCTTGGGTTGGAGTTCTCTTGCTTGAGGGTACACTCAGGCACACTATTCTATCTTATTTTTTTTTTCCTTCCTCTTGTTTTTTTGAAATGGTGTGTTGGGCAGGCTTAATAGAAGGGCCATGGATGCCTGGTGGTTTATCAAGAGGTTGTCTTTTCCTTTTTCTGATTATTTTTCTTCTCAAAACCATCCTTACTGTCCTCCCTTCAGTTGAAGTGGCTATCCTGGAGGGTATTTAGCCTTGCATGGTGTATCGGCTCCTCCATGTTGACCAGTTTTTCCGACTTTTTACTATAGTCTATGGGTATCATCAATCACTTTGTTTATAATTCTGTACGTATTGTTTTTGTTATAATTCTTGTTAATCTAGTTTTTAAGTACTGTATGATGTCTCTTTTTTATTTCTATTAATTCTTATGCTGTCTGGAGACATTGAGCGAAATCCGGGACCAGTACGTCCTAGATTTCGTCAATGTCGTCTTCTGTATTGCAATATTCGTGGTCTTCATGCAAATATCCAAGACCTTACAGTTGCGTCCAGACAGTATGATATTCTTTTGTGCTCAGAAACTTTGGTTTCTAATATGAGGCACTCATCTGAGCTCCTTATAACTGGTTTTAAGAAGCCAATAATGTTGAAACGTGATGCCATCCCTAGGGCCAGGGGAATGGCGGTGTATATTAGGACCGAGTACCCTGCTTCTCATAAGTCCTGCTATCAATGTGGATGTCATGAGATTCAGGTAATAAAAGTTTGTGGCAGGCATAACAACTTTTATTTGTGTTCGATCTACCGGAATCCAGACATAGATGATTCTATCTTCGATTGTCTTCTTACCATTATGGCTAAGATACAAGAAGATGATAGAAAGGCTTCTTTTGTCTTTGTTGGTGATTTTAATGCTCACCATAGGGAGTGGCTAAGTTCTATCTCTCCTACCGATCGCCATGGCTTAAGAGCTTTAGACTTTGCCTCTGAATCAGGCTGTGAGCAAATCATAAATGAAGCTACTCACAGGTCTGGTAATTGCTTGGACCTCGTATACACTGACTCCCCTGGCGTTATAACTAGTAAGGTTGGTTCTCCAGTCGGGACATCTGATCATGCCTTGATTTCATTATTAGTGAAGACTGAGCAGCTTGTCCCTGATATATCATATTCTTGTAAAATTTATATGAAATCCCAAGCAGACTGGAATGGGATTTTGCATGATCTTTTGTGCTTGAATTGGTCACAATTATATGATAGTGCAGATCCTGTTGTCCCTTTGAATGAGAATCTAGTCAACATAATTGATAGGCGTATCCCTTCTCGTGTGCTAAGGTACCGAGTGAAGGACAAACCGTGGTTCAATGATGATTGTAGACGTGCTTATTTGGAGAAACAGGAGGCCTATCATCTTTGGAAGGGTAACAGATCAGATTTGACCTGGAGCAACTATACTCAGCTTCGAGCTTTTGCTCAGAGAGTTTATGCCTCAACTGAAAAGGAGTACAATTTAACTATAAAAGAAACACTTTCTGGTACAACTCAGGAACATAAATGGTGGTCTACCCTTAAATCTGCACTCTTTGGTGTAGATGCAACAGTTCCTCCTTTACTCAAACCAGATGGCTCAGTCACTCACTGTCCAAAGGAAAAGGCAACTCTTTTGGCTGATGTTTTCGACAGTAAACAGAGTAATGAAAAACTTGAACTTCCTCATTCCTGTTTTCCTGAGGCTAAACTAACTAGTTTAGCTTTTCGATCTCGTGAGATTAAAGCTCTGTTGATGGACCTTGATGCCTATGGAGGTGTAGACCCAAATGGTATTTTTCCTTTGTTTTTTATAAAGACAGCAGATTTCTTAGCTCCAAAGTTATCTGTTATTTTGCGCAAGTTAGCAAGAAGAGGAGCTTTTAGCACTAGTTGGAGAATTGGTAATGTTACTCCTCTATGTAAATGTGTTTGTGGTAGCTCAAGTCCCACTGATTACCGCCCAATTTCCATAACTCCCATATTATCTAAAGTTTTTGAACGTCTTCTGGCAAAACGTCTTAACAGGTTTGCTGAAGGTAATCATCTACTCCCTAGTTTGCAATTTGGTTTTCGTAAAGGCCTTGGAGCATGTGATGCCCTTCTTACAATCTCCAATGCTGTACAGAAATCCCTTGATTGTGGTCGGGAAGTTCGTATGATTGGCCTTGATTTTAGTGCTGCCTTTGACCGTGTTAATCATGAGGCCCTTGTTTTCAAACTGAAACAGTTGGGAGTGGGTGGGTCGTTTCTTAGCATTATTATTGATTTTTTAAGTAATAGATCTCAAAGAGTTGTTGTTGATGGGCACCATAGTGATTATAGGAATGTGATATCCGGTGTTCCACAGGGTAGTGTTCTTGGCCCATTACTTTTCATACTATATACACATGACATGTGGTTTGGCCTTGAAAACAAGCTTGTTGCATATGCAGATGATGCTACTCTCTTTGCATCAATTCCATCCCCTGAATGTAGATCTAGGGTTGGTGAATCCCTTAATAGAGACTTAGCTAGAATTAGTGCATGGTGCAAATTATGGGGTATGAAGTTGAATCCTAACAAAACTCAAAGTATGATTGTAAGTAGGTCAAGGACGGTGGCTCCTCAACATCCGGATCTCAGTATTGATAATGTTTCTTTAAATATGTATGACTCTTTCAAAATTTTAGGTGTGATTCTCGACAGTAAATTTACTTTTGAGAAACATATAAGGTCTGTGTCTTCTTCAATTGCACAAAAAATTGGCTTATTGAGAAAGTCTTTCAAGATTTTCGGTGATCAATCTATTCTGAAGAAGTGTTTTAATTCTTTCATTCTACCTTGTTTTGAGTATTGTTCTCCTGTCTGGTCTTCAGCTGCTGATTCTCATCTTAATTTGTTGGACAGAAACTTACGGTCGATTAAATTTCTTATTCCTGATCTAGATATTAATCTCTGGCACCGTCGTTCAATTAGTTCATTATGCATGTTGCATAAGATTTTTCATAATTCTGACCATCCTTTACATTCAGATCTCCCTGGACAATTCTATCCTGTTCGTAATACTAGGCAGGCAGTTAATTCTAATAGCCAGGCCTTCTTCATCACGAGACTCAATACTACGCAGTATTCTAGAAGTTTTATTCCAGCTGTTACCAAGTTGTGGAATGATCTTCCTAATCGGGTGGTTGAATCAGTAGAACTTCAAAAGTTCAAAGTTGGAGCAAATGCTTTTTTGTTGACCAGGCGGACATGAGTCTTTTTATAGTTTATTTATGACATATTTGTTTTTGATGTTGTTAATAGTTTATATATGACATGTCTGTTTTGATGTTGTTACTTGTTTTAGAATGATTTATTGTTAATTTGTTCTCTTCATTTATTTATTTCCTTGTTTCCTTTCCTCGCTGGGCTATTTTTCCCTGTTGGAGCCCCTGGGCTTGTAGCATCTTGCTTTTCCAACTAGGGTTGTGGCTTGGATGGTAATAATAATAATAATAATAATAACTATTGAAATAATCTTATCTTAAAAAACAAGTTTATCTCAATGAAACTTCCCAGATATGCATGCTGCATACCACATTGCCCTGATAGGAGGGAGAATGGTACTCATTCAAATTAAACATGAAATCTTCCTCTCTGGAGGCTGGGTATGAAGCAGAAGCTCCAAATGAACGAGGCCTGACAAGTACCAGATTGGTCAAGCAGAGTACAGACTAGTGCTTTGTACCTGCGACTACTTGTGAAGAACCAACAGGAGAGGACTGGAAAAGGTCGTACAGGTCTTCTGGCTCAAAAATCCAGGATTGTTCCATCTGTCCCATGTTCAGGGATAGAACTTGTTAGGTAGGTATGGAATGGATTTGGATGGAAGAGGGAGGAAATGTGCAAGGCAAGACATCCCCCTACTGACAACAGGAGACAACTTCTCCATCAGTCCCCACCCTTCTTCTTCCTAACAACCTCCCTGGACTAAGTCTGGGAGGGGAAGAACATGTGGAACTGGGTTCAACCTCTTCTGGAGGAAGAAGCTGGTAGTGGTCATTGCTGGGATTTGGAGAAAGTCAGGACATTCCTCAAACCCAAGCCAAATGACATGGCCATTCCTGAAGGCTTGGTTGTCATTTCATTCATAAGATTAAAGACCTTGAGAGATAATGCTTGGTGGATGAAGGAGTACTGATACTTGGCATCCCCTTCCATTGCTACCTCAATAAAACCCTAATGAGAGGTGGACAAGGAGTCCAGCAGCTATTCGATCCAATCCTTAGAGCAAGTATTGTCTCAGAGCCAAAAAAGGGGCTACCATGACCAACCATCAGTTGGTCAAGAATACCTTAAGGATAGAATACGAGCTTATCAGACTGTTCTGGACTTATTTCCTCCCATAAAATAAGAACGGAACAAAGAACATATAACCAGGAAGTAGACCATGAATTACCCATAAACAGCTTCATTCCAAGTCTGGGAAACAATTCCAGATGTCAGAGAGCAAGAACAGCACAGTATACACTTCTGTCCAATGGATGCGGTCATGAGATTAGCTTGGAACAGTCTTTAAAAACCCACAGCAGTGGCTGGGCACCAGTTTGGCACAGTCCACAGAATGCATAACTACTACCAAGCAGTGGCATCTTTTTTTTTAATAAAACCAAAGTAACTCGTCTAAGAAGAGAGACCAAAGCGGTACTCTTTTGTCCACGTATATGGTAAGGGAGGACGCTCAAGCTCCTTGATGCCGATTAGCATAAGCCCACACCCAAAATGCCATCAATCCAGCGTGATCGCCCAGGGCACAAGCCATCCAGCTGTGATGCAGGATCAATCGGCTGTCAGCATGGACAATCAGTCCCTCACAGGACCAACTGGCCGGATTATTTGCACTGCTGGGGATGGAAACCTTGGCTGTGGGTAAAGGTGAGCCTTGCCCACGGGGCTATGAGTACAGGTGACCCTTGACAAAGGGCACAAGTGACCATTGGTCATGTCTGCAACTGGTACATGTACTGATAAGTCTTCTCTCAAGGGAGCACATGCTTGGATCCCCAAAAACTCCATATTCGGGCAATAAAGGAGGTTCAAAAATAAAAAACTGTTGACAAATGAGTACTGTATCAACTGAAAATAAATGCAAAGGCTGAAACTAAAGAATGAATGAGAGTTCAAAATATCAGCAGCTGGAAAAGGGAATTGTTTACACTACAGCTCTATACAAAGGATTTTACATATGTTATGAGGAGAATTTTTGTCTTCTTTATTCTAGTAGAAGCTGCAGCAAATAAATTCGAGGAAATTTTATTGAAATAATTTTTCTTGCCAACAAATAACACACACTTTAGTTTTTTTTATAAAAACAAACCAAATTTTCTCAATACAACCTTATACTGTAAATCTACTGCCTTCTGTTCTATTAAATCCAAGTTGCACCAACTTATAAACTGTTCCACTAGAGATTGACAGAACCTACTTCACAAGCCCTAATCTATGCTCACCCATCACTTGGCCTTGAGAATATGTTTAAATACATGATTTTTTCATTATACTCCCATTAAACATAGGGAGGAAAAAAGAAGAACCATCCAGTCAAAACACCAGAAAACCAAAAGAGGAACTGAAGAAATGAAGATCATAAATTAATCCTCATTTATGTCAGAAAAGGGTTAATGCACAATGAAGTCTTAAAGTGGTACACAAATGAATCATCTGCAGGATCAAGTAATGAAGACTAGGGAAAGGGCGCTGAACATTCCATAGAAAACCAAAGTGTAAAGGCACGAAGCCCTGAAAACCATTGAAAAGACATGATTTGAGATGAAAGTTGTGATGAGATAGATAAAAAATAACTGATATGAACCCTCCCACCAGTAATGGGCTCTTCTTAAAGTGAAGGCAAACTGAATAAAGGTGTTACAGTATATAACCTGAGTGAAAGTGAACATGGCATCAAATCTTCACATTAACACCTGGAACCTTCAACTCACGTGAAAGTTTATCCAATGACTATATCAAATTGGCAAAGATAATATTACTTAAGAATGCTATGCGATCAAGATATAGAACATAGTTAAGAACACAGGGACATATCTAATGTACCTCCCTCTTTTTAAAGTATACATGAAACAAGGCCCAAAGCAATCAAAGAACAACGACCAGATCATAATAATTTTTGGGGTTAAGAAACTGATAAAACCTTTTAAAAATTAATGGCGATTCCCCTAAGGAAAATATGATAAAAGTAGTACTGTTATATAGATATAATGCTTAAAGGCCTTTGTCGTGGGTAGATAAAATATGAAAAAAAAAAATATATTAACATACAAATACTGTACAGTATCTCTTTTCCAAGAGTGAATGCAGCAAGAAAAAAACAGCTAGCAGAACAGAGGTTTTGAGGTTAATATAATACACACAATCCCAAATACAGACAAAATGCCACTTCCACTGATAAGGTTTAAAAGTAGAGTTTGTCAGGATTTGCTCTTATCTCACCTGTCTGGACTTAAAAAGTCTCTCTCAACTAGATATCACTTTAACACACCAGGCATAGAGTGATAAGTCCCCAGTTCTGATGGCAAGTCACCAGTCGCATGAAAACTTAACCAAGTTGAGCCTCTACTAAATCCTGGTCTCACTAGTGAGAAGGGTGGGGAGACAAATACTTCTTGGCTGTCTAAGTTAAAATCAATGCACAGGTTATCCATGCTCCCTTGTCTAGTAGTAGTGAGGAACATTAATTTGATAGACTTGTTTGGGCTGAACACAACTAGGTTCAACAAGGGAAGAACCACAGAAATTCCTCCATCTCTTGCAAATACTCTAAATGGAGAGACCATTTAACAGTTACAGCTTGATGCCATGTGCAAATGGGCACTGCCATTATATTATGCCTACCTAGGACACACCAAGGAACTGATCAAATTTACTCATCTGAC
This sequence comes from Palaemon carinicauda, assembly GCF_036898095.1. Classification (NCBI taxonomy): domain Eukaryota; kingdom Metazoa; phylum Arthropoda; class Malacostraca; order Decapoda; family Palaemonidae; genus Palaemon; species Palaemon carinicauda. Next base: position 87,457,074 of record NC_090748.1, on the reverse strand, counting down.
CGTAACTGAATCTGTATACCTCTAATTGTTTCTGGGGTGCACAGCCATGGAGGAGTTCTAATACAGTAAGTGATGCTTTGTTGGACAGGTGGTCCTTGAATGCTTGGAGTGCTAAGATGCTAAGATACTGCCCAAAATTCCATCAAGTTCATGTGGGACTCCTCGATCTAGAACCATCAACCTGATACCATACATTTGGACCTGTCCTCTCACTACGTGTCTGTAACCAGCAACAGGCCTGGAACAGATGAAATAAGTTTCCATCCAGTAGATACAGGAACATTACAAGAATAGTCTTACTGGATGGTGAAAAATGAAATCCATAATACATACAGTATTTGGAAGAAACTGGGGAACAATATCCAGAAAGTAAAACTATACTTATCAAAGATATAAAAGATTTGCAATACCAAAGCTTAGTATGGAAGTTATAAGACACTTTAAAGAGGTAAAATCAAAGTGTATTGAATCTAAAATTAATTTTATATTCCATGTGCCCCAACAAAAAGGATTAAAAACTTAAATAATTGAATAAATTGCAATTCCCCAAAAGAAAAAAAAGAAAGAAAGAAAAAAGAAAGAAAGAAAGAACTGTGTACACCTAACAAAGTAGATGGGTTAAATGGAAAACTGGCGTACATACAGTAGCTTGGGAACTGCAGCAATAAAGTACTAACAGCAGTTCCAGCCAGGGAAAGACACACTCACCGATGAACATTAAAGACATTTCGACAAATTATAAACGAAACATACCAAACCATAAACAAGAACCAATCAGACAATTTTGAGAGAAAAATTTAATGTTAGGAGCATAATACAACTAAAAAATTGGAGGAAAACAGCAATGTGTTACCTGCTAGACAGAAACACACGAAGTGACTTGAACACACGGGGGTGTTGGGCCTACTGGATGCACATCTGGATATGAAAGTATTCTTTCTTTGAGTGTGCACGAGGAGCATTTGACTTCCGACCTAAAGCTACTGTGAACTGATGGGTTTGCGTTAAGATGGACAAACTACACAAAACAGAAAAATGCGTAATCACTTATCGGATATAGAGTAACAACAAAATAGTTTACAAAGAAAACTTGTCAAAAGTTAATGAGCATTTATTGTAACCTGATTGCAGATATCACAGTAAAAATAAAGCTAAACACAAGGACAAGAGACATAACATAGGCTATATTCATTACCAAAAAATAGAAATAGCACCAATTATAAATAAATTACATACACATGTAATGCTAGCAGAAAAACATAAAAAAAAAACTAACTCAGAAATGGACTAACTAGCATCTTACTCATGATTAGTACCTCACTCATTCCTCAGTCCACTTATGGCATCAAGCAAGTACCAAAGAAACACTGAAGAATGGAAAAAAAAATAAGCAAATTAAGAACTTACAGCACTTCTTTTACTAATCACCACTGAATATCGTGGGAAAAAGGAAATGAAACCGAATTTGACCGATTATAAACCCTTCACCAGAATCTTACCATAATCTTTTTAAGGCAACTCCGATAGAAAGTGAAGTCGAAAGGAATAAATGCTTACAAAAAAAGAAATAGCATAAAAGATAATCAATTCTGGAAAAACAATCCACTAAAATGTCTAGGAAAATTAAAATCACTATCACCAGCATGCTGGACAATAAAAGTGGGGCTCTTTGTTACCCAGGGTCTAAGGATCCATGAAGAGCAGCTCGGTGCTCCCAACCTAAAGACAATTATCTTTTGAATCAGGAATCTAAGATTTGTAAAAACCACAGCAGTAGACTAATCATAAATAAAGAGAAACGCATATTAAACATTATTAGTTTCCGACTATAAGATATTTACCTTGTATAATAGAATAAAGTTATAATCTATATCATTGGCTATTTAAAACTCCAATAACTTCAAATTTCTCTCGTCTACAAAGAAACTAAGTTAATAGTTTCCAAATAGGTAGAGCATGCATCTAAAATTCCACTACGTTTACATGCACTACTACTGCTACTCTTACTAATGAATCGCAACTGGTGCCTGGAATCATTCCAGTGATAAGTAATATCAAGTCTATATTTTTTTTTCTTTATGAAAGATGAGATCTGTCACGGAAACTTTTTAAAATACAACTAACCTTCGTGGTAATTTTACCACCTAGTTGATGACAAAAAGTCTTTATCCTTTCCAAATAATTCATAGCATATATCTAATAAAAGATCAAAGGTTACTGACACTTTAAAAATTCTCTATCAACATTAAATTAGACTGCAGACCCTATCAGGTAAAGTATAAGACAATAATAATCATGCTTTACCTTAAAAGTCAAAGTAGTAAGATAAACAGGCAAAATCAATAAAATAAAAAAGCTGAATAGCAGCAACTTAACAAATAATATTTATCTTACATAAATATGTAATAACCGTTTTTCAATCATGCACTTAGGGTACCTTAAGATAAAACGAAAATTGCCAAGAATTAGCCACAATGTCCTGACTACTACACAACAGCTTTTCATGATTAAAAGTAACCCTTACTTGTATGTTTTAGATAAATTAAATTTACAGTCTTAGAAAATGGTCAACAAAAAATTATTCAAACAGTAACATACAGTGTATCATACAGGCTGAATCCAACCCAAATACATAATGCAAAACAAAGTAACTACTGAACAACAATTTGTTTTTAAATTAGTTTCTGTCAGTATCTGAGGAATTCAACAAAGCTGTTGCATGTTACAGCACTGTGGCTGACTCAAAAGCCGACCATGAGATTTAGTGGAGCAGATACTTACATCAGGATAAGAAGGGCTAGTGGGAGAGCTTATGTCCTGTGAAGTAAAGTGGGAAAAAGCCTTCAACAAAAACATAACACAAGCAGCAGTTACACACAAGAAGAAGAATGAATGGAGTTGTCTTCTACTGATCATAAGTAAGCCAACAACCCAAGCTTTCTTGGGGATACATCTATCTTAGGCACAGAATAGAAAGAACATCTAGATGTATGTTTTAAAATATTTAATATTACACCTGTGTAAATAACAGCAAAAGGCATTTTAGGCAAAGGTGTGCGTCTAAATACACAATGGCTTTACAAGGACTCAAGTGATAATTTTGAGGGAAGTCATTAACTGATTTAATTAAACCTGTTAACTGCAGGTCCCTCTCACTACAATCTTCAAAACTAGGTACGTACAATACACTAGTCTTATTAATTTTCTAGTTACTAAGGTCACTTTAACGACATTGTTCATTAATCACACACTGATTTTTAAAAATGCATTTATACTTTCCCCTAAAATGTCATTACCCTATAATGCACATTTCATAGTTATGCCATAGACACAACAGAATGCAGACAAAAAAATTCTTAACTGTTCCAATTATGTATCCTTAAAAAAATCATTTTCAAGCTAATTTTTTCTTCTCTCCTCCCTTTCTGCCATGTTACCCCCTCCCAAGAGACAACTATACTGCCTAACCCCCTGTCATACCCAGATCAAACAATATAAGACAAAATGTGACAAGTGCTATAATAAAGATTAAATAAACTGACTAAAAAATATAACCTCCTTGGAGGAGGTAATACTGTGATTCAGCAGCGAGGTCATACGGGGGGTGGGGGGGTTGATGCTTAACAGGTTAAAACATCCTCTATGAAATTTATGGGAGAATCACTAAACATCTCCTAAATTCATGGAAATATCTACTGAAAATAATTATCAGCAAAAAGCAGAGTTAGTACTCCACTATACTGTTAACAGTACAATGGAGTACTACAAACTCTTGATAAACTATTTGCGTGTATAAATCTTTATCCATTGAAAATTTCGTGCAAGTTTCGTTACATAACATTTTTAGCTCTGTATTCTGATCTCATCATTCATCAACCTACCTACCTATGGAATCATCAGAACTTTCCCTTGCTGCTATCAGAAGTTTACCCAAGTACAAATTCTTAACGACACAGACATGGCCACCATTCTGATACTATATGCAACAATTTGAAAAATCTTTTGGTACAGTACCTCTTATACAGTATTAGCATTTATACCAAATACACCTATACTGTACTTGAAAAAAAGAAATAAAATTAATTCCCTGTCAACTGTTTCATCTGGACATGGTTGTATAGCAATATAACAGCAAGAGGGGGAATTGTTATTTTATTCTGATGTCGTGAAGTTGGCATTTCTGATTTAATAGCAGTTCACTTTTCAAAGTTATGATCCATGGAAATAAAAAGGTATTGAATCACAGTTAATTAATTGAAATCAACTGGACTTTGCATGCAGTATTTTGCCCAAGCTCTAAATGGCCCCTTATTTAATTATTTCTTAAAAATACCATTTTGCATTCACTACCGTTAACAATTCATTGTGCATGGGCTCTAGTTAATTCAGCCCTATTTGTGTAAATCTTATAAAGTAACAAGGTCAAACCTCTAGTGAGTCGGAGATATTGGTCCATGACATATCCCATTATATATTTTCCAAAATTCGAGGCAGAATGGGCAATGTGGGGATCTCTGTCAGATTCTAATGCCACATGCTTAATTGATTTTCCAAAACATTCGACATGCGCAGACAAACTGAGTCATCAACGTAATGTGTCTGGCTTCTGTACAACAGAGTTCCTGTGAGGGGACAGTCTCCCCGATCTCCTTCCTCCTTGCTTCTTGATGCAAGATACTCGTATAAGAGGGAGTTGCACAGTTGTCCGAATGCAGACCTATTAATTTCACTACGAAAAATCAGTCAATTTCAAGTCTTTAAATCTGGACAACCAATATGAAGCAAAGCCTAACTTGAAATTCCTATGCCTGAAAGCTGTTGACCTTCTAAACAATTTCCTATCCTATGATGTAAGAGACCGAAAACAGGGACATAGGTGGGAATTATATTTCTAGATTGAAATACCATCAGTAGATATTCATTATAATTCCACCAAAACAATAAAGCTTCAATCTCAAAAGGAAGGTACACAAATAGAAGTTTTAGAGGTTTAAAGGTCATCCAAGAGCAGCGGAGGCAAGGGACAAGATCTGCACTAAACCCATCAACCACATATACGTATGATTTACTAGGACCATGCTATTACTCAGTGAGTAGACTTACTAGGACCATGCTATTACTCAGTGAGTAGACCTACTGGCTGCCCCAAACTCTCCAGACCTAGCTCACCAGGCCAACGAGGTTGCAAGTATTACTGAAAATTATTGCCCACAAATTGGGCTCAAGTTCCTGACCAAGGGATTGCAAGACAGGAACATTTCCAATAGGCTATCACAACCTCTCCAATCCTTTACTGATGTGGAAAAGACACAATCTTATTGTTAGATGACTGTGTGGGATAAATTACTAAAGGAAGGCAATATCACCAATAAAGTTCATCTACACATGGGTTGACAGAAGTTGTTGTCTTGAAATCCTCCAAGATATTGAGGAAAAAGTTGATTCTCTTCTTCGTAAGAGACTACTGTACTGAAAAGAATCCAAGACTTTAGTAATCAATAAATATAGAATCAATTGAGTGAATCATTACTGTAAATAGGAAATCAAATAAGTGAGAGATAGAAGTGATATGTCTCAAGACTTAGTATAATCCTTATATTGGACAAATTTAGAAGGAACTATAGTCTTTGAAATTTTTTTTAGCGAGTCAGTGAGGACTAACCAGTAATCTAAATACAGTAATAAACATAAATCCTGATAGAAAATCTTTGCCTTGGAACATGAAGTGCAAAAACTTTCTTGACACTTTGTGGATGGTAACAGTTAAGTAGGCATCAGAAAGATCGATGGAGGACATCCAGTCTTTCTTCCCGAGATGAGAAAGTGTCCATGGAGAACTTGGTTAGATGAAGAAATGAGGGTAGTCTTGACACATATTTTCTTGATTGTTTTGATATTGAAAAATTTGTTGGGGGTACTAGACAAACGAGGTTCATATAGAAAAGGCATAGAATAAAACTTTGATCACTTGCAGCAGCTAACGCTTTAGCTCCAGCACACACTATTTGGGCTGGAAGTGAGGGAACCAGTTTCTAAAGATAACTGAAAGCTTCAATGATATAATCAATATAACCGAATGCTCTACAAGCCATTCATACCTCCAAGCATTACAAAAGGAAAAGTTAGAAAATCTTATCCTAACTAGACTTCTTGGAGAAGCAAAAGTAGAACAGAAAAGGCAGGATGAGGTTCAAAAGTTGCAAGTCTTAAAACCTTCAGTAATAGGTCAACCTAACCCCAACTGAAGACTTGTTCCATTATACTAGATGGACTGAGAATAGGACCTAAAACAGATGCTGAAATCAAATCCTGCTTTGTTATATTTAGAGCATATGTAATCTTTTTCATCATCAATAAATGAGAAAAAAAAATTTATCCTTTCCAGAGCACCTCCGCTAAAGTTTAATATATATAAACACTTTATGTGTCAAATGATCTCCGGCACTTCTTGATTACCTGTTCACTTGGCCAAAAGGGGACTAATGTTATAAACAACTGCTAATAAGTCAGCAAAAGAACTGTTTCAAAAATTTTGCACAACCTCTCACTCCAAAGTAAACATTGGGGAAATGAATTCATTTTAAAATTACACAACACAGGAGCATGTAGAGACTGTTGAGAATTATTCAGTAAAATTTACTGGCAATTGACCTGTGTAATAAGAACCTGTGCTTTGAGATTTTAAGGGTTAAGTTAAAAATAATAGGGTAGACCTAGCCAAAAGAGGTCTCTGTCACATCCTTTCTGCATGATTCTCAAACTTCTCCAAGGTAGCTTGTGATAGCTTTAAATTAAAAGAAGGCTGATTTGTCTTGGATTTGATTTATAAAGTGGGCAATATAGCCAGGTGATGGGACCGAGGTCATTCAGCACCAACAGCCAACTGGGGGATAATACTACAGTCACACTATTTAGTAAAAGTTAAGAGGTTACATAGCAATATGGCAGAAAGGAAGCAGTAATGGAAGTAAAGTAATTGGCTTAAAAGTAGGAGCAGCTAGGGACCGATGGGAAGTTGCCAAGAATCTTGGGTACTGAATACAGTACATGAAAACTTATGAAAAGACTCCATCCTGGATGACATGGCAAAATGGCATTGCTCTAACAAGAAAAGGAGAATCAAACTCCAAATTTGATACCTTTCTATCAGCAGAAAGTGTCGGAGAATATACTTGAATGACATTACAACCTACTTTTGCAAACCACTCCTTAAAATTAGTGTTGGAGGAAACAGCAAATGCCAAAACGGCTTCTGAAATGGGAGTGGAAAAGGAAATGCAATAAGGTCGATTATCTAGTGCATTCAGAAATATTTGCTCATGTGTGTGACTTCAAGAGAATGTAGAAGCTCCAAAATGTCAATGCACATGCCTGGAAGAAAAGCTAGTACAGCATTCACTTTACAGAAGGTAGTGATGAAATGAGTCAGAGTGAAGAACTGAGGGGGCTACATGAATTAAATTAGCACAGAACAAAGATGAAACAGGTCTGTGGGAGATTACTATGCTCGCTGAGCAAGGTGGGGTCAGCAAACACACCAGAATGGCAGTGTTTTGAGCTGTTCCAGGCTAAGGGAGAACCCCTGATAACAGATCTTGTCTTTTTTACCCAGACACTTTTTAAAAGAGAAAATTTCTCAAGAAACCACTTTACTTTCTTGCTTAAACAAACAATACATGAGTCTAGACCAATTACACCATTAGAAGAAAGAGCATGGTCTGATACTGACCACCTAGAGTTGATACAATAGACAAAGGAATCATTCCGCCTCATACAGCTAAGGTTGAAGTTGATGGAGGAGCTAGAGGACGAGTTAGAAAACTTTGGAATGATACTTTCTTACACAGCAGAGAAATGATAATCTAGGTGCAATTTAAAAAATGCAAACAACTGCTTTAATTTCCTTTCCCATTTCCACTTCAAGATCAATTAAAGTAGCTGCTACCATTGAAGGAGATTAGGTACAGTGGAAGAGGGGAAAGAGGAACAAAACCCTCAGACTATAAACAGGCAACACTTTTAGATTAATTTCTCAAGCTTAGCATCCCTATCTCTCCCTTTTAAGATTATAATGTACAGCATATATACATCATTTGAAAACAGCTAAAAGTAGCAAACTTTTCGTTTCTATCCATGGGAAAACAACTTTTACCTCTCTATGAAACATAATTGGAATTCAAGTCAACACATGAATTCAGCAGCCAACCAAGTGGTGTGATATCTATTGCAAAAAAGTATTTCTAGAAGATTCAGAAAACATACCTAAGGCAAGATGATTATATGCATAATCAACAAACCAAACAATCCTTGGGATCACGATAAACTTGTTTTACTTATCGAGAGAAGAAATTATCATTTATAACTTCTGAGATATTAGAAACAAACAATACTACTAGAAGCATACAAATAAAAAACATTCTGATTCAGAGTATTCTGACTGAAGTGTAATCTTTCTTTAAAAGTTTATACGTTGGAGGACACACTTTGAAGCAAAATGTAATGCTACCGGTATATAAAAAACATCTGCATTTACCAAAAAATAAAACAATTCTTAAATACTTGCATTCAAATACCTTACAGGAGAGCAGAATTTAATGATTTATGAACTATATTCCCTAGGGTACATGGCAGTAGAGAGTAATGATCTTTGATAATACTTTGTCCAATAGAACAATAAAATACAGATTTGTGTACCATCATGGCTTAGTAAGAGCATAATGACCTTACAATATCCACACTAATAATTAATATGCGTACATACACCAACGCAATTTCAAAATATACTCTAAATATACTGTTCATTATCTGGCAGAATATGAATCTACAGCCCTAACAATATTTCATATATAAGTAAAGCTATAAAATGCAACATGTGAAAGAATTAAAGGTATAATTGACATGACCCAATCTATTCATGAAATGATATTTGGCTAAGATTTTAATATTCTGAGAATCAATTTTGACAAAATATGGTACATTTTCTTCCAGAATATCCTTTTGCATGATCTTTCACTTTGCATTTCAACTAAAACTTCAAAACCATCTAAAGTATTTGAAGAATAGCAAAATATTTTCAAGTACCCTACCTACATATGGCATATAAATGCAAACATTTGTAAAACATCCCAACCTTATCCCCTTCACATATTATGGTCAGCTCCTCGGCATAATGACGATCTCCTTTCTGCAGTTCCCATGAACAAATGACAAAAAATTATATGATTAAAACAATCACACAACAACCAAACCATTTCTATATAACTGCAACGAAATTGTATCACTATGGAAAATCTACTCCTAAATATTTTGTTTGAATCAAGGAAAATAAACACACAGCAAATAAGCTTTAAATCAAAGTAAAAAAAATATAAGAAAATGCTAAAAACATCTACAATCAGTGCAAAGAGGTGCAAGAAAGAGATATGTGCCTGTTACAATGGGGCTGTGAGTTTAGACCAAGAGTTGAAAACTAAATTTATTTAACACATCTACACCACCTATGATTCCCAGAATATGAAAAACAAAAATATTACCATTTAAAAAATTATTGTACTTACTTTGAAGACTACATATTCCTGAAGATACTTTTTTTTTTAATTTTACCAACAAAATCCTATACCTCTTAATAATTGTTTTTCTATCTTTTTCTAAATACGGTCCCTCAAGGGTTCCTATACACCACCTGCTAAAGTATCTGGTTCAACTGAATTTCTCAACATTCATATTTCAATGGGCTAAAATTTATATTCAACTTGAATAAATCTGATGTTGAATAAACCATGTATATTAGCCCAAACAAAACACTAACATTCCACATTACATTTAGATTAATTTTAAGGCTAATGACTTATGGAATCCCTTTTAGCAAGTTTTGTACATACATTTATTTTTTTGTCATAAAAAATTCAATTAATTTGCTGTTTTAATAATAATGTTGAACCTTTAGGAATTAAATATAGGAAAATTTATGTAATCTCCTGACAACTGAAACATCCTTGTATAAAACAAATATTTCAATTTACATAAAGAAAAGTTTTGCTTTATGATATTTCCTTGAAAATACCAATCCAATAAAGCAATGGGTCAATGGGTGTGAAATTAATAAAGCTTATGTTAGAAAAATAAAAATATTAAAAATCCAAGAAAGCTGTGGTGGTAGCTATGGGTTTATTCCTGACAATTACTTGAAGTAAATATAAGGAATAAAAATTATTTTTGATGCATATTGGACATAAACATCCGTAACACAAACTCAGAGCTACCACAAGATCTATGAAAAAAATTTCAGAAAACGTGTCGTAAAAAGCTTTCTCCGGTAAAATGAACCATCTAATAAGTGTTATTTGGGGACCAACCAAATTAGAAATAGATGTTTTGAATACAAGTTTGTTGCACAAAGCTGATATTAATAATTATTAACAAAGCATAAAGAAACAAGATGCCCAACAAGTCAACAAAAGGAAACTTGGTGAAACAAAAATACAATTTATCTTAGTAAATAATAAGGTCTGCATGTACTTACACTATCACTGCCAATACCCGATACACTCTGTGCAAATCTTTCCTTGGCTTTCAGTGCCCGGACTCGTTCATTTCGGAGTCGCTCGTCATCCTGAAAAAAAGGTGAGGCTGCATTCAATCTTTACTCCACTTCAACATTTTCCTGAGTTAAAACAATAAAAATATGAGTAGTAGGCTGACAAGGGCACCAGCCACCCATTGAGATACTACTGCTAGAGAGTTGTGGGGTCCTTTGACTGGCCAGACAGTACTACACTGGAACTTTTTCTCTGGTTACGGTTTATTTTCCCTTTGCCTACACATCCACACTCAATAGTCTGGCCTATTCTTTACATATTCTCCTCTGTCCTCATACACCTGACAACACTAAGATTACCAAACAACTCATCTTCTTCTCTGAAGGGGGTTAACAACTGCACTGTAATTGTTCACTGGCTACTTTCCTCTTGATAAGGGTAGAAGAGAGACTTTAGCTATGGTAAGCAGCTCTTCTAGGAGAATGACACTCCAAAATGTTCTCTAGTCTTGGGTAGTGCCATAGCCTCTGTACCAAGTGTATTCCACTGTCTTGGATTAGAGTTCTCTTGCTTGAGGGTACACTCAGGCACACTATTCTATCTTATTTCTCTTCCTCTTGTTTTGTTAAAGTTTTCATAGTTTATATAATAAATACTTATTCTAATGTTGTTTCTGTTCTTAAAATATTTAGTTTTTCCTTGTTTCCTTCCCTCACTGGGCTATTTTCCCTGTTGGAGCCCTGAGCTCAGAGCACCTTGCTTTTCAAACTAGGGTTGTAGCCTAGCAAGTAGTAGTAATAATAATAATAATAATAATAATAATAATAACCCTTCTTTATTTATTTTCAGTGTTGTTTGTCAATAGATATAGTCAAGCCTAGCTATTTGATTTGATTGGGTTCCATAAAGACCTATCATATAGAAAAATACAGCTTTAACATACAGATCTTGACATCTCCAGGGAAAAATAGGGATAAGTTTTAAATGATTGTTAACCATCTATCACATAAAAAAAGAACACGAGAGAGAGAGAGAGAGAGAGAGAGAGAGAGAGAGAGAGAGAGAGAGAGAGAGAGAGAGAGAGAGAGAGAGAGAGAGAGAGAGAGAGAGAGAGAGTGTGTGTGTGTGTGTGTGCGCGCGCGCGCGCGCGTGTATCATTCCTCCAATTCATTATTTTCTGTATTTATTTCTATTTTCATCATTCCTCTATCAGATGGTTAGAAATGAGACTGACTTTGTTAGGTGATGATCATTGTTAGTGTTGATTTTACTTTTATCATTATTCATTGCTGCTACTGTTTATTAATGGCACTTTGGGGAAAAACCTTGTTTGCTTTTCCACAAATAAATAATTGTATTGTTTTGTAAAATTTTGTTAAACCTCTTAACACATTTCAAATTCTGTCTTTAAATAGCCATAAAAATAAAAGTTTTCATCATATCAGGATTTTTTTTTAATCATGACAAGATTGCTATTTAATAATATTCTACTTAGTGGTTGCTTTCCAATACATAAAAGTTAAAAGTTTGCCAAAACTCTTAGATAGTAATACTGTAGAGTACCTCGCATATCTGCATTTACCATATTAAAACTGGTCCGTTACAGCACACTTTTGAGTGTAAGCCAGTACGCCTCCCTACTTGCACTAAATAAGGAATATGCAGACTTAGTGCAGATCAATAAATGGATTTTTGTATTGCTTTATAAGATTGTATAATCTTTAAATGATAATTCTTATTTCTTTTTTAATTCTATATTTTAGTATTACTTGTGTATACCTGTGTATGCTACACATTGCTAGGAGACTATTTTGGGATAAACTAACCTAAGCTAACCTAAATTATCCTAGGTTACTAACCCTTATCCAGTTTTAACCTTATTTGCAACCCTATTGGAGCTATGGGATGGATTACTTCACTGGTTAAACTTATTTGAACTAAAAAAAATTGGTGTATGAACATTATCTAAGAAAAATAATTACCCCAGGAACTGAACAATAATTCAAACGATTCACTCAATCTTTTTATTCTGTGCACAGTAAAGTTTCACCTTTCTTTTAAAAAAGTAAAACCTCCATTTCTTTTTAGGTTAATCCCACATTTTCAATTTCCTTTCATTTTCTTTTTGTTTCTTGCTACTGGGATAAGTAAGCATAGCCAGCCCCTTTTATCATTACATACAAAACCCTTAAAACTTACCTTCAAAAGTGTAACAAGAGCTTTTGCTTTTTCTCTGACATTCATACCCTGGTCCTTATTTTCTTCAATATACTGGAAGTCCTTTAACGTTTGAATAGCGAAGATATTTTCTTTACACTGGTCTGCAACCTAATTAAAACATAAATAGATGAATAAGAGAACAATATATAACTGACATATGCTAAAGAAAGATAATATCACACCCGTCAATTCCAAATCAGCCATGATTGACTGTTAATATTTACAGCTCAGCATTATCATTTTCATCTTGTAAATTTATCTATGAGAAAAATCTAACAAGGCTCACATAAACTTGTAAAGCTATACTAAAGTTGGCTAGTTACAGGATGGCTAAAATCCATCAAATTAAAAAATGAAGCAAACCCTCTCAACTAGGTTGGACTTTATGGCATCTGCATGCCCCTTAAATTGGTTTCAACAGTGATAATAAATATTTACAAGAGTTTCAGCAATTCTTTAAGCATTCATGACAAATGTTTCAATAAAAGAAATAAAAAAAAAATGTCTCAATACAGTCAGAATCTTGGTCAGCTTCTCCAGATGGCAATATATAATGCTCTTACCCTTTAGCACTATCAAAACCACTTTGTCTTGTTTTCAATAAAAATAATTGAATGTAAAGTACTCTTGGTTTTAATAAGAACAACTTACTCTTGTTTTCCATGGACTTCTATACTTTTTTCTCAAAGGCATTTTTGGAGTTTTTTTTTTCCTTATTGGTAATGTTAATGATAAAATCAGTTGTTTTTTCCTTACTAGTAAGCAAAAGTTAAATATTTCACTAATTTCCTGATTTAACATAGTACTGTATTGTCAAATACAGGTCAAGTTTGGACATCTTCAAGATCTTATCTAAACCAAATTACAAAAATATAAGATGATCATCTTAGTGTTCCAACAAGACAACTCACTCTCCACCAATTTCCCTCTATGTTGAGTGATTATGCTTGTTCAGGCAAGTTAACATTTGCAGTTTCCTGTTACACATAATAAATTCAATAAAACAGAAGCCCTGACTCCACGGTCTGCATCGTAAAGGGAGTTTTCCTACGATTGGTCTCCAGCCATGCATCACCTTGAGAACTCCACTATTTTTAATAAAAGACTGAGCATCAAAGCTGCACAGCCCACCACAATTGAAATAATCATAAATATAATCGTGTAAGCATAATTCTACGTCAGCTTATTGTCTCAATCAATCTCAAATTAGATATTCCCAGAATTAGTCCCTAGGCCATTACAAGATGTAAACCCAAGATAATGTAAACAGATAGTGTATCCTATAATTAGGAACTTGATACATACCATATCATCTACATGAGGATATGGATCCTTTATCAACATATGTTTGAAAGAAACCATCTTAGTTAAATTTTTCTAATACAAACTGTATCAAAATAAAATAGTTCAAAATCTTCTGAAGTGAAACACAATGGTGATTATTATTGTGCTATATAAATGACATGAAATTATATTAACCATTATCCATACTGCTAATCTTCACTACAGTATCCCTGAATCCTGAAGGAGATGCATAATTGTATTCCTTACCTTTTCACTCCCTGTCTTAATAAGGTATTCTAAGAGGACAAGGGCTTTATAAACATGTCTCCAATTTCTTCCGTGATCATTAAGTCGTTTCCATATCATTTGCATGATTTCGGTGAAGGCCACTACATTGTATGTGAGGTCTGCAACCTCTGACATCAAAGTTGATGAAGGACCCCATGGGTCATTACTTGTCGCTTCACGCACTTTGATCTGAAATGGGAAGCCATTTTTCAGGGAATTCTCTTTATCATAAACCATGTTAAAATAACTTTATCATATATGAATCACAGAAACTTACAAAGCTTAACTTTTACATCTATTTCTCTGTATATGCTTGAAACTGGTACAGAATCTTTAAAACAGATTCAAGCATACAAAATTAGCCTCATTATGATATTCTGCTTTTTTGCTTTAAAGCGCGTGTTTACAACAGGATAACCAAAACAATCATGTTCCCCTATAGGATGCATAGAAAATGGATCTACATCTAGTTTCAGCCATAAACCAATTGCAGCATCCACCCTCCTCTCCAACAATTACGAAATTTCAGCCCCGCTTATATAAATTTAATTGCCATTGGATAAAATTAATAGCAGCTAAAAACAAAAGTGAAGTCTTTCACACGAAAGTGGGTGGATTACTCTCACCGCCTATAATCTACTTTGTCGGTGAATTCAAAGGCTATTTCAACTCAGCTGAAGGCACTCCTATTCAAAGGATAAAAGGTTTGGATATTCATAGGAACAAATGTCCTATCAAGAATGAAAGGATATCCAAAACCAATACGGATCCACAAACTAATAGCACCTAACAGGAACTAAAATTCAAACCTTGTTCCATAAAACAAGTAAATATAGATTTATGAGCTGCAATTGCAGCCATTACATTCATATTTTCACTATTTAGGCAATAAAATATACTCTCTATTCTAACATTGTTACAGATCTTAAGATTTTATCTTCTCAATTTTACTATTACTTCACAAACATAGTTCATTTACTTCCTTTATTTCCTTTCCTCACTAGGCTATTTTTTCCTGTTGGAGCCCCTGGCCTTGTAGCATCCTGCTTTTCCAACAAGGATTGTAGCTGAGCTAAGGATATCTCTTCTCCATATCAAACTGCTGGCACCTACACATGGTACACAAGGAAAGGGAATCTACCCCTTCCAAAAACCTTCTTTTCACAGAAAATAAATAAAAAGTGACGAGGGTAAAATTCTAACACTTTGATCAAATAAAGATCATAGTCTAAATTACCCAAACATCCAATGCCTGGAATTGCATCTATAACTAATGAGCTGTGTTGCTACAAAATTCCCCAATTAACTCACAACTTAAGACTCAGACACCATCAGCTGATCTTATTAATTCTGAGAAGTTTATTGTTGTAAAAGAGGCAAAGTTTGCTAGAATGTTACAAATCTACTTGAGTTAATAGTGTCAAAAATATTAGAACAAGAGGGTCAGAAAATTATACTATAAATTTAAAAGAAATGAAATATCATCAATAGCTTCATATTAAATTCAGCTTACTGTAAAATATAGCTCTTCACAGCACTAACTTCTATGTAAACATAATTTAGAGTAAAATTGGAAAAAAATTAGTTACATCAATAACTAATACTTTACTATAAAATGCACCTCTTGCAAGTAACATGAAATTTTTACCTAACACCAAGGCATTTTCCTATTAATGAATGACTTAAAGTTTACTTTGAACATTACTATTTTGCAGTAGTGTTCCTTCCTAGAGTTACAGACTTAATGGAATTTAGCTGCATGGTAACCTAATACTTTGTACGTTTAATCTCAAACAATATAAAAAGTACAGTACTCAACCTCCTTCTGAACATGGATTTAACTAATAATAATTTTTAAAAAGTTATTTCAAAGTCTTTAAAACTACAAATAGAGGCTATCTTTAAAGAAGCAGGTATGAATCTAATTCTAAAATTTTCATCACATTTTAAATTAGTGCCCTTTTGTTTTACAAGACCCTTTGCAGTTGGTTGGGACAGACCAGGTGTAAAGTTTCAAAAGTTATGACTAAAAAAACGTATTTTAAAATGGCAATAAACACATGGATGCCAAACATAAGGTTCCTCCTTAACCTAACATAGGAGTTGAATCCTTACCTACATACTTATGGGGTGAGGGACGCTACAGCCACCTGTGCCCCCCCCCCCCCCCTAGACCACCGTATTCTTAGCTTTCCCCAAGACCAATTCTCAACCTGTGCTTGTTTCCCAACCAGCTTTAATGGCAAGGTAACACCAAATCATATTTCGCAATTCACAAAACTAGTTTCATTTCATCGTATTTCAGGCCAAGATAAACATTTCCCCCATAAAAAAAATCGATTTAACAGGTAATGAGAAAATTTGTGTCCCAAGAAACAACATTCACCCCGTTTTAAATTACTGCCATTTTGTTTCAAATTAATGCTGTCATTTTAAGTTGCTGCCATTTTGGTATAAATTATTATTATTTTATTTAAAACAAAAGTTGGTCTCAAAAACACCTATCTTTACCTCTTCAGAATTTAAAGTTAGTTAATAAAATTTATGTAATGTATCATAAAGCCATTAAGCAAATGAAAGTTTCTTTTCCTCAAAATAAATTAACATTCTTACCTGTGCATCTGTATAATTATGTGCAATATTCTTTAAGTTGCGGCGAATGCCTGAAATTTGTAACGCCATCCTGCGTGAAGTGCAACGATGCGTACGCTAAAACTTGCAAGGAGATCTTGGCTTGTATCTTTACTACTGAACAATCATTGGAGGGTCGATAAAATTCATTACAGCTTTCGTTCCCTCTTACCCCTTGTCACATGCCACCATATGCAGTTCTCCTGAAAAATAAGTGGGAAATCTAATGATATTTGATGAGCAAAAATAAAAAACCTGTTACCTTTCAAGATTTATCATTATCAAATTAAAAGAAAAAATGACATTAAATATCTACCTAAAAATTTAATTGCTTATATTTTCCTAAAAAAAATAATAATTTGCAACAGAAATTAAATTGGTTTTATCGCCTTTTTAAAGTACAGTAGTGTACTGTATTTTTAAAAACAATATGATACTGTACTAGTGTATCCCATGTGATAAAAAAATGTTATTTTCATTAGTAAAATAAATTTTTGAATATACTTACCCGATAATCATGTAGCTGTCAACTCTGTTGCCGACAGAAATCTACGGTCGGGATACGCCAGCGATCGCTATACAGGTGGGGGTGAACACCACAGCGCCATCTGTGGTCAGGTACTCCAGTACTTCTTGTCAACACCACCTCAATTTTTTCCTCGGTCCACTGGTTCTCTATGGGGAGGAAGGGTGGGTCAATTAAATCATGATTATCGGGTAAGTATATTCAAAAATTTATTTTACTAATGAAAATAACATTTTTCAATATTAATCTTACCCGATAATCATGTAGCTGATTCACACCCAGGGTGGTGGGTGGAGACCAGCATACATGTTAACAAAGAAGCTAAGTATCCCGTATTTTATTTTATTAGTTATTCAAAAATAACATAAAATAAATAAGTACCTGGTAAGGAAGACGACTTGAACCATTACTCTGCCTTTATTAAGTACGTCTTTCTTACTGAGCGTAGCGGTCCTCTTAGGATGCTGAACGACTCTTAGGTGCTGAAGTATAAAGGGCTGCAACCCATACTAAAGGACCTCATCACAACCTTTAACCTCGGCGCTTCTCAAGAAAGAATTGACCACCCGCCAAATCAACAAGGATGTGGAAGGCTTCTTAGCCGACCGTACAACCCATAAAAAGAATTCAAGAGAAAGGTTAAAAAGGTTATGGGATTATGGGAATGTAGTGGCTGAGCCCCCGCCTACTACTGCATTCGTTGCTACGAATGGTCCCAGGGTGTAGCAGTTCTCGTAAAGAGACTGGACATCTTTGAGATAGAATGATGCGAACACTGACTTGCTTCTCCAATAGGTTGCATCCATAACACTCTGCAGAGAACGGTTCTGTTTGAGGGCCACTGAAGTAGCCACAGCTCTCACTTCATGTGTCCTTACCTTCAGCAAAGCAAGGTCTTCTTCCTTCAGATGAGAATGTGCTTCCCTAATCAGGAGCCTGAATAGGTAAGAAACTGAGTTCTTAGACCTTGGAAGAGAAGGCTTCTTGATAGCACACCATAAGGCTTCTGATTGTCCTCGTAAAGGTTATGACCTTTTTAGATAGTATCTAAGAGCTCTAACTGGGCAAAGTACTCTCTCCAGTTCGTCCCCCACCAAGTTGGACAGGCTTGGGATCTCGAACGACTTAGGCCAAGGACGTGAAGGAAGCTCGTTTTAGCAAAAAACCGAGCTGCAAGGAACATGTAGCCGTTTCAGATGTGAAAACTATGTTCCTGCTGAAGGCGTGGATCTCACTTACTCTTTTAGCTGTTGTCAAGCACACGAGGAAAAGAGTTTTTAATGTGAGGTCCTTAAAAGAGGCTGATTGGAGAGGTTCAAATCTTGATGACATAAGGAACCTTAGGACCACGTCTAGATTCCAGCCTGGAGTGGACAACCGACGTTCCTTTGAGGTCTTAAAAGACCTAAGGAGGTCCTGTAGATCTTTGTTGGTGGAAAGATCCAAGCCTCTGTGGCGGAAAACCGCTGCCAACATACTTCTGTAACCCTTAATCGTAGGAGCTGAAAGGGATCTTATGTTCCTTAGATGTAACAGGAAGTCAGCAATCTGGGTTACAGTGGTACTGGATGAGGAAACTGCATTGGCCTTGTACCAGCTTCGGAAGACTTCCCCTTTAGACTGATAGACTCTGAGAGTGGATGTCCTCCTTGCTCTGGCAATCGCTCTGGCTGCCTCCTTCGAAAAGCCCCTAGCTCTTGAGAGTCTTTCGAAAGTCTGAAGGCAGTCAGACGAAGAGCGTGGAGGTTTGGATGTACCTTCTTTACGTGAGGTAGACGTAGAAGGTCCACTCCTAGAGGAAGAGTCCTGGGAATGTCGACCAGCCATTGCAGTACCTCTATGAACCATTCTCTCGCGGGCCAGAGCGGAGCCAACCAACGTCAGCCGTGTCCCTTTGCGAGAGGCGAACTTCTGAAGTACCCTGTTGACAATCTTGAACGGCGGGAATGCATACAGGTCGAGATGGGACCAATCCAGCAGAAAAGCATCCACGTGAACTGCTGCTGGGTCTGGAATCGGAGAACAATACAACGGGAGCCTCTAGGTTATCGAGGTAGCGAACAGATCTATGGTTGGCTGACCCCACAGGGCCCAAAGTCTGCTGCAAACATTCTTGTGAAGGGTCCACTCTGTGGGGATGACCTGACCCTTCCGGCTAAGGCGATCTGCCATGACATTCATATCGCCCTGAATGAACCTCGTTACCAGCGTGAGCTTTCGATCTTTTAACCAGATGAGGAGGTCCCTTGCGATCTAGAACAACTTCCACGAATGAGTCCCTCCCTGCTTGGAGATGTAAGCCAAGGCTGTGGTGTTGTCAGAGTCCACCTCCACCACCTTGTTAAGCTGGAGGGACTTGAAGTTTATCAAGGCCAGATGAACCGCCAACAGCTCCTTGCAATAGATGTGAAGTGTCCTTAGCTCCTGATTCCATGTTCCCGAGCATTCCTGTCCGTCCAAAGTCGCACCCCAGCCCGTGTCTGATGCGGAAACAGGAACTGAGATCGTCTCTAGCGTCATGTCCTTTATCCAGTGAGCCGCTAGATGATACTGAAGGGGGGGAGGTGGGGTCTCCCTAACTCGATGAACAGGGCCAGCGATGAAAGTGTCCCTGTTAGACTCATCCACTACCTGACTGAGCATCGGTTCCTTCTCAGCATGCTCTGGATGCAATCTAGGGCTTAGTATATCTTTGGGGCCGACGGAAAAGCCCGAAAAGCTCGACTCTGAAGATCCATACCCAGGTAGACAATGGTCTGGGATGGGACGAGCTGGGACTCCTCAAAATTGACCAGGAGGCCCAGTTCCTTGGTCAGATCCATAGTCCATCTGAGAATCTCCAGACAGCGACGACTTGTGGGAGCTCTTAAAAGCTAGTCGTCTGACGGAGCCGGACACAAGATCATGGTACTGCTGCACAGTCTGTGAACTGTCAACCATGGGGAAGCGAGGAAGTACAGTGACAACCCGAAGCTGTCTAGACTGTCTGGGTCGTACAGACAACTCCTTATCGGGTTGCTGAGGTTGCCGCACTGCGTCACAACAAGTCACTTCTGCTGGTTGTTGAACGTCTTCCCAGTGACACACTGACTCCGTAAACAAAAAATCCTCTAACAAGGACTAAGCTTGGACTGCATGTCTTGCAACACAGCTCAAGGTCTATGGGAGCAGGTGTGGTAACAGACGGGGTTAGCGACTGAAGTGGAACCATTACCCTCCCTGGAAGCATGCTATGCTTAAATAAAAGTCCATAGGAGGCTAAGCAGCTAAAGGCTCCTCTCCAAATGACAGAGTCCTCAAGGGAAAATCAGAAGGAGGGAGAATAGCACTTTCTCATCTACAGGAACCATATCCGAGAAAAGCTAAGTTCTCTCAGTGAGGGTTTCACTGGTGCAAAAGCAGCAGACTAGAAGGCAACGTTATGAAACTGCTTGACAGTCTAGTGAGTTGGCAACAACCAAAGATGTGTGACTGAGAAGCATGCGGTAAGGTATGCAGAGCATGCTGTATGCAGAGCATGCTGTATGTAGAGCATGCTGTAAGGTAAGCAGAGCATGTTGCATGGCGTGCGGCTTATGCTGCATGGGATGAGGCTCATGCTGCATGGGATGAGGCTCATGCTGCATGGTATGAGACTCATGCTGCATGGGATGAGGCTCAAGCTGCAAGGGATGAGGCTTATGCCGCATGCGTTGAGGAGGATGCCGCATAGTATGAGGCTCCTGCCTCATGGGTTGAGGCGGTTGCCGCATAGCATGAGGCTCCTGCCTCATGGTTTGAGGAGGATGCCGCATAGCATGAGGCTCCTCATAGCATGAGACTCCTGCCTCATGGGTTGAGGAGGATGTCGCATAGCATGAGGCTCCTGCCTCATGGGTTGAGGAGGATGCCGCATAGCATGAGGCTCCTGCCTCATGGTTTGAGGAGGATGCCGCATAGCATGAGGCTCCTGTGAGGTTCCTGCCTCAAGAGTTGCGTCTGCCTCAAGGGTTGAGGAGGTAGCTGCGCAGAGAGAGGCTCATGCTGTGAAGAATGCGGTTGCTGCATGCGTTGAGGCGGCTGCCTCATAGCATGAGGTTCCTCAAGAGTTGAGGCTCTTGCCTCAAGAGTTGAGGTTCTTGCCTCAAGAGTGGAGGTGGCTGCCGCAAGAGTTGAGGTTGCTGCCTCAAGGATGGTGGAGGTTGCCGCAACGCAAGAGGTTGCTGCCTCGAGGATGGAGGAGGTTGTCGCAACACATGAAGCTCCTGCCTCAAGGGTAGAGGAGGTTGCTGCAAAGCATAAGGCTCCTGCCTCAAGTGTTGAGGAGGCTGCCGCATAGCAAGAGGCTCCTGCCTCAAGGAAAGTGGAGGTTGCTGCACAGCGCTGGTATCTGGCAACTCCCAATGCGGCAGCTCACGCGTGGAGGTAGGTTGAGGAACCTCAACATCATACGTCTGGCAGGGTGGACTGCGCAGAGGTGGAGTTGAGGCGGCTGCCTCATGAGCGCTCGCAGGAGGAGGTGTGCTAACCTTCTCTGCCTGAAACTCCTGCATCAACACCGCAAGCTGAGACTGCATTGTCAGCAGCATAGACCACTAGAGTTTAAGAAAGACAACAACAAACGGAGCTACTGTCCGTTGAAACTGAGGGTCTAAAACAGCTGGTGCGGCAACAGACGGAGTTACTGTCTGTTGCGATACCACCTTGCCTCTCTGGGAGGTGTGCAGTTGTCGTACTGCAGCAAGTCCGAACTGACCCAGTGCTAATGGCACCACCTAGGAGTTGGACTTGCGCGGAAGGGACCGACTTGCACTTAAAAGCTGCAAGATTTGGTCCATGGTTTCTGCGAGAAACCTCTTCCGCAGACGAGGAATAAAAGGGCTCTCTCGTCTTTGTGTGGGTGGGGTGATCACGTCGGCTACGTGAGTTGGTAACACCCGAAACCACGGAGGGAAACGTCTGTTCGTCGATCAAGGCCTGCTGAACCCATAAGTCCTTCGACATTACTTCTCCCCTGGGCTTGGGAGCTTGTAAGAGGTCCCAGACTAGGCGAACAACTGGCACGAACAGACGAACCCTCGAACGCAACACTGTAACACTTTGCGCTTATCACTTTATCACTTTTGATTTTCTGTTTGCACTTATTTCACTGAACTCGAAACTTTAAGTGGTTTGTACCTGAAACACGCAATTCTATCCTTCATTAAAAGTTAGTAATTGCGAAAACAGTATTACAATGTAACAGAAAAACATAATGAAAGATAAATAATTCAGTGGCTGGAAAAGAGACTAAACACTAGATCAAATAAACTACGTTTAAAATCTCTCACCGCATAAAGCCTGAGAACAAGAATAAAACTCTAGAAACGTTTACCTTCTTCCCCTAAAGAGACTAGGGAGAAGAGCAAAAACGATAACAACGTTACCCGTTGAACGAAACGTTTATCCTCCTCTCTCTCCCTCCGTCTCTATCTCTCTCTCTCTCTCTCTTGATTTAGCACCTGAGAGAAGAGCCCAATTATATATATCGTTAAAACATATTATTGTTAAAGGAAAAAAACTGAAAGATTTCCCAAATAAAAAGTTCCTTTATTAGAATTAAAACCATTTAAGCTAAGAAAGAATGAACAAAACGCTAGAATCGGTTTACTCTTACTGCAACGTGACACCGTGATAGACTCTCTCTCTATCGTAACGATAGAGCGCAAGTTGAACGTTCTGAACGTCAACAACTGCAGAGACAAAACAAAACGTTAGTTCAACTTTGAAAACAGTACAAGACTATCAAAGAAATTCTTTCAAAAACATTAAAATAGCATAATATGTTAACAGGTAAAAACGAAATGACGGGCTCAATGTTAATTAACTTCGGTTCCAAGAAAAGACCGCCTACTATTAGGAAAGGTCGAAAATAAACAAATATAAAAATTAATTTTAATAAGTTTATAATAAAAGGAAGTTAATCAAAGAGGCCTATAAAAGGCGGAGAGATATAAAATAAATCTATAACTTTGTTAAGCAAAATTAAGAGAGTCTATACTCTCTTCGACACCAACACTTCCGTCTAAGGGAAGGGTCGGCCATTTAAAAGTGAAAGAGAGTTCATACTCTCTTCGTTCCAAAATTAAATAAAAAATTAAATCAAATTAATTCCAAAAACTTGCTAAGCTAATGATATAGCTTCCTGAATAGCGAAGGCTAAACTCTAGAGCAAATACATCACCAAATCGTGAGCAATAACTCCAGAATCAACAGCGTATCCATGTAGGTCTAGCCGGAGGCACGACAGAGGAAAAATTGAGGTGGTGTTGACAAGAAGTACTGGAGTACCTGACCACAGATGGCGCTGTGGTGTTCACCCCCACCTGTATAGCGATCGCTGGCGTATCCCGACCGTAGATTTCTGTCGGCAACAGAGTTGACAGCTACATGATTATCGGGTAAGATTAATATTGAAAAATCAGTGGATAGTATTTACTACATAACAGTAGTCATATAATTTGTGGAAAAAAGCCGTTAGGTAGTTTTGCATGTCAATACCTTGACTGGATTCAGCAGAACAGCATCTATGATTAAAAATGGCAAAAAACAAAAAAAGGTATATTTTTTTCATCCCTCTTCTCTACAATAATATTACAGAAATGCAGTATATAAAGAAGCTGATGTTCAATTCATACAGTATGTATAGCTTAAGTGTAGAACATTTAATCCTTTACCAAGTACGCATTAGCATATCCTAACACTCCTACATTTATAACTGAATTAGAAATATTTTTAGAGGCAACAAGAATTTGTCTATACCCCTTGCAGAAGAGGTCAAAAGTGCTAACCTTGCTGTGAGACAAGTGGGCTGGGCTGGTCATTTGCCACATTCCCTCGTGATAATCATACCTAACTCATTGTAACCCAATTTGACAAATAGGCATGGCTGCTCAGAGTAAAGCTCCTTTCGAGGATGGAACAATCCGCAAAGGAGGAAAGATCCACACAATACCGAGGAGAGACTTTTACTCCAAGTCCCTTGCCAAAGCAGAGAAGAGTGTGTCTTGAGGGAAAGACCATATAATGCCCTCTTGAAGTTAACAAGAGTTGCTGCACCCATGCTCTGAGGATAAGGACCATCCCATCCCAGGACCTAAGTTCCAGGGTATGCAAATCTTCTCAAAGCTCCCTTTGAAAACCAACTTTTCACCTTTATTTTAGAGCTGCCTTTGACTGTGTTAATCATGAGGCCCTTGTTTTCAAACTCAAACAGTTGGAAGTGGGTGGGTCGTTTCTTAGCATCATTATTGAATTCTTAAGTAATAGATTATAGAGTAGTTGTTGATGGGCACCATAGTGAGTATAGGAATGTGATATCTGGTGTTCCTCAGGGTGGTGTTCTTGGCCCATTACTTTTCATACTATATACACATGACATGTAGTTTGACCTAGAAAACAAGCTTGTTGCATATGCAAATGATGCTACACTCTCTGCATCAATTCCATCTCCTGAATGTAGATCTGGGGTTGCTGAATCCCTTAATAGAGATCTAGCTAAAATTAGTGCATGGTGCAAATTATGGGGCATGAAGTTGAATCCTAACAAAACTCAAAGGATGATTGTAATTAGGTCAAGGACAATGGCTCCTCAACATTTACTTTTGAGAAACACATTAGGTCTGTGTCTTCTTCAATTGCACAAAAAATTGGCTTATTGAGACTTTTTAAGATTTTCGGTGATCAATCTATTCCGAAGATGTGTTTTACTTCTTTCATTCTACCTTGTTTCAATATTGTTCTCCTGTCTGGTCTTCAACTGCTGATTCTCATCTTACTTTGTTGGTACAGGACCTTATGGTATATAAAATTTCTCATTCCTGATCTAGTCATTAATCTCTGGCACAGTCGTTCAATTAGTTCGTTATGGATGTTGCATAAGATTTTTCATATATCTGATCATCCTTTACATTCAGATCTTCACGGACATTCCATCCTGCTCATAATACTAGGCACCCATTTAATTCTAAGTCAGGCCTTCTCCATCATGAAGCTCAATACTACATAGTATTCTAGAACTTCAAAAGTTCAAACTTGCAGCAAATTTTTCATGTTGAACAGGCTGACATAAATCTTTTTATAGTTTATATAAGAAATATCTGTTATGATGTTACTACTGTTTTTAAACTATTTTAATTGTTCATTACTTCCCATATTGTTTATTTATTTCCTTTCCTCACTGGGCTATTTTTCCCTGTTGGAGCCCTTGAGCTTATGGAATTTTGTTTTTCAAACTAGGGTTATAGCTAAGCTAGTAATAAAATAATAATACACTCGTGCTCTGTCTCCACAAGAACTCATGAAGCTCTGAAGATTGTTCAAGACTTGCAGCACAAAAATCCAAGATTGTTTGACCTCTACCTCATGTCCAGCTATGGAACCTGGATGGCAAGCATGGAAAAGATTTGGATGGATGAGGGAGGCAATGTGCCAGGCATGGAATCTCCCTACTGACAGCAGGGGGACATGCCTCAACTTTGCTTCAAGCCGCCTTCTTCCTCCTAATAACCCTATTGGACTAAGTCTGGGAGGGAAAAGAATGCTTGGGACAAGGGTCCAACCTATTCTGGAGGTAGTTGCTGTTAGTAGTCATTGCTGGAATTTAGAGAAGGTCGAGACCTTCCTCAAACAAGAGTCAAATGGCATGGCCACCCCAGAAGGCTTGGCCGGGGTCTCCTTTGAAAGACAATAGCCCTTGATGGATACTACACGGCAGATAAAAGAATACAGATACATGACATCCACTTCCACCTTAAGATCACCCTCCTGAAAAGTAGACAAGGAGTCCAGTAGCTATTTGATCCATAGAGCAACATTTGTCTTTGTGCCCAAAAGGTGCTACCATGACTGACTATCAATAAGTTGACAATGCTGTACTTCAAGGCTACATATGCACTTATCAACCCATTCTAGGTTAGTTTCCTACCAATAGAATACGAAAGCTCAAATCCGAACAGATATAGGAACGTATAATCAGGAGGCATGTCATCAATCGTCTGAAAAAGGTGAACATTACTTTCAATGAGCCCGTTCGTTCATTTCTACTATCATCATTGCCAAAAGTCATATCACTAGCAAATGCAAGGGAACAAAAATATCAAAACTATTACCTTCCTAATTCATTATACCAAATCTTTTACAATACAGTTAAAAATTACTTTATCACATCTTTTAGAAAAATTTGGAAAATTAGGATAAGCAAGCAATTCCAAAATGTACTAGGCATTTTATCTAGAAAAACATCAACTCATTAAATAAAAAATTATTATCTTAATATACAGCGGAGCACTGAATGTATTTCTATTGAAGAACACTCACGAAACTGGAACAAGAATAAAAAATAGACTGACTGGACTGTATGAAGAATCCACTACTAGACAGCCTTTTTACTACAAGAACACTCACTGAATCGGAATTGGAAGTGATTCTAAAAGTAAGAAAAATATTATCCCTTATTAAAATTAAAATCAGTGCTGTGATTTTGAATACTTGAGCATCTTGATAAAGAACCAATTAAACAAGACACCAATCCAAGAATTTTGTATAAATACTGAAACAACCCCAACAAGAATTCAAATCACACTGACTCAAAGATGAGGGCTGTCGAGCTTCAAAATGTCATTTATGGTTGTACCGATTATTTTTACTTTGTGAAATAAACCTGAAAAGAACCAACAATTTATATAAATGGCAGCAAGAAAAGATTCCAATAATCTTTATTAAGGTTGTTAAGTTTGAGCTTGCAGTATACCATATAGCAATTCTTTTCGAAGGCAAGAATCTCAAAAATAATGAGACATAGAACCCTTTTGGGTTCGTGTTACCCTCCAATTGTGCCTTATATATACCCCTTACCATGCCTAAACAGACCATGGATAAGAACAAACGCATCAAAATAGTCACATTGTTCAAAACAAACCATAAATTACCGGAAATATCGAGTTTCACTGGTGTGAAGCCACAAACAGTGCAGCGCTTGATCAAGTGCTATTGTGAATATGGGGAGGCTTGCATTCCTGCCCCTTTGCCAAAGCCTGGTAGACCTCGTAAGATGACTTTAAGGACCAGAAAACTTATTGATAGACAAGTAAGGAAGGATACTCGCTAAGCCTGGTAGACCTCGTAAGATGACTTTAAGGACCAGAAAACTTATTGATAGACAAGTAAGGAAGGATACTCGTTAAACATAAGTTTTCTGGTCCTTAAAGTCGTCTTACGGGGTCTACCAGGATTTGGCAAAGGGGCAGGAAAGCAAGCCTCCCCATATTCATGATAGCACTTGATCAAGCGCTGCACTGTTCGTAGCTTCAAACCAGTGAAACTCTATATTTCCAGTAATTTATGGTTTGTTTTGAACAATGTGACTATTTCAATGCGTTTGTTCCTATCCATGGTCTGTTTAGGCATGGTAAGGGGTATATATAAGGCACAATTGGAGGGTAACACGAACCCAAAAGGGGACAAAAAGCGTAACACAAAAGAAACAATTCCGATCGCCACAAAGAACCAAGTGCAACTGAGGTATACAAAGCATAGGCTAAAGTCTCCCCAATAGTTGACACTACGTCCAGAGAAAACGTCGGCTCGTTACACTCTTTTTAGGGGGGACTTGTGAGGATCCAAGACTTTTTGAAAAAAGGTGTGAACCTTGGGTTAAGGCGTCAATTCATTCCACGCATACTGTAGGTTTGAAAATACATCATCCACCACAATTCATTTAGTGACGTTTACACTATACAAGGTAGCAAGAATTCTATTGTTCATCTGGTACTAAACAGAGCACAGAAGTGACTGACACTGGATTCATGTGAAAAGGGTAAACTGAAATCATACTGAGAGAGAGAGAGAGAGAGAGAGGGGGGGGGGTTAGGCCTATTGGGGGAAGGGGGGGATTTTCTGGTCATGGGAGCTAAAGCTCTAGGTTATCTCCTAAACAGTGGTTTGCGGTAAGTCTTGTGTCGCAATAAATGGAGCATTTCCTTTCAGCAAGAGGCCCACAGCCATTCACTAAGATTTCACTGCCATTGACCTCAACAGAAAGGCTCCTACACCATTTAAGGGACATTACTCCCCTTCACATGCAATTCATAGCCCTCCACTAATCAATTTATCACTTTCCTGTTCTGGCAATTCTTAGAGTTACACTGACCTACCAAAATCACACTACTACAGCAATGGCAGTAAAATGTATGAAAGAGGTAACTAAGGTGACAAAAACATTTCATAATTTAATTATACTAGAATAGCTTACTAAATTCATCACATGTCTGAACTGAATACATTTTACAAAACTCCAAAAGAAACACTGAAAGCAAATCATACATACAGTAATTTGATTCCATTCAAAATCGGTAATCTAATTCTTTAAGCCAGGTTTATACCTAATTTTTACAAATTTGTATGTATTTGTAAACAGTTGAAGTAATATATCAAACAAAAAACAAATCTCTCAATGTCAGACACACACTATCTTTGAAGTGATAAGATATCAAAAACACGTCACCTCTGACTAACTTACGTCACCCCTGACTAACTTAAGTGTACCTTCAGTTTCACTCAAGAATAGTATCAAAGTATAAGTACTTTAAGAACAATTAACTGTAGAAATTTTGCATGAAAATTTCAAGTGATTAAATTTCAGCTGTTTTATAAAGATTAACTTCATTCATTTAGTGATTGTTCATTATGGCAAAGGTTGAGAACCCTTCCTTTATTATGTATGATTTAGAATTCTCTAAATATCACATTGCACAAAATATGCAATTCATTTTACCTTCTTGAAAGTAAATTAAGTGATAAAACCACTCAGCATATGTTAATTTATGTTTATTTCCACCAACATTAAAATCCCTATATGCACATATTTCTATTAATAAAAATAAAATAATTGTAAGGATTCAAAGATAATCTTACAGGTCAATTAAAGACCAAGACTTATGTCAGACCTTCTCAGTAAAACTAATTGCTATGTCTTGGAAATCAAATACTACAGTAATGGTAGCAGATTATTTCAGTTCCTAGAGCCAAGAACTTTTAGAGCAAGGAGTCTCCTTTACCCACATATTTACATTCCAAACTCTTCAAAATTGTAAACAATTGTCCCCAGTCACAGACATCCAGAGATAAAATTCTAGTATAAATACATACATAACTCTTTGCATAAACTTTCCACCAAAGAGATTAAGCAAATATAAAACATTATACTGCCTAATTGGTTTATAAAACTGTCAAAATAGACTAAAAGCCAGCTAATGATCATAATTCAAGTACTGTACTAATAGGGAAAAATAATTCTATGAAAACAAAAAATTTTGTAAACAAAGCAAGTAATGTAGAAGTTACACAAATACAAAGAAAAAAGTATTGACTAAAATGCAAAGATTCTTCACTTGAGTGAAGTGGGAATATAAATACTACACAGTATACAAATGATGACGTTGGCGAGATAAGTGAAATTCAAAGGCTAAAGTAGAGTATAAACCAAAATCTCCTAGATGAGGTGGCATTCATAAGTGATAAGGAGGGGAGCAGAGCAGTTAATGGTAGTCAGATTAGCACAGTATTTGATATAGAAGTACTGCAGTAAGAATGAAACTAGTAAGGTGGCCCAGAAAATCATGGAGAGGGGGCTCAAATGATGACAAGCAGATAGTCGTTCAGGCAAAAAGTGCACAAAACAGATTCTCAATTATAATGATAAATAGTATACCTGGGCCATCAAAAATGAAGTTAAATCATTTAGAAAGCTATCCACACACCGAATCAACCTTACCCACCCACTCTCCCTTTCCTAACTGCAACCCACTGGTTAGGCAACTTGTGGGAAAGTGTGGTTTCTGAGTGTACCTCTTCGGGTAAGAACCCTCTTCACCAGGGTAGGAGTAACATTTCTCCTCTCTGAGCAAGACAGGAATATATATATATATATATATATATATATATATATATATATATATATATATGATAAATTTTTGCACATTTAAACGTGTTTCTTTCATATATCAAATAAGCCATATATATTAATACATTAAAGTCTGGATTCTCTTAACGACCTCGGGATCAGAGCCCCAGGCGGAACCGCCCAAAGACTATAATATCGGACCGGCGGAGATTTGAACCCTCGTCCAGGATATCTGTATGCCAGTGACCATACCACTCAGCCACGAAGAAAGATAAAAGTCAATGACAATTCTTCTGTACATATACTTGTCAAATTCAGGTTTTCTGTACTTACTGTAATTTACTCTCCACGCCATCTTTCCCTTCCTAGACCAGCTATCATGGGACCAAACATGTCATGTCCCATGTAGGTAATTACATGAATTGGCCCTTACCAGTTCGATTCATGACAACTTAATACTAAAATTATCCCCACCACTAAGTAGAGCGGGGACACTTAATATGATTTGAAGGGTTAGAAATAACAGATTTTATATAAAAAAGAATCCTATTAATTTCCATGAACTTAGCTTCAAATAAAAAACTAAATCACAAATTTCACAGAAGACAAGAAAGTGAAGTGATAATAACTCACAATACAATTTTACATGCTAAAAATCGATACATAAATTACTTCAACAATGCATACAACCTTAACTCTCGACATTCAAGAACCACCCAGTCAAAATTGCATAGAATAACTGTGTAGGTCAAATCAACAGCAATATTACAAGAAATATTCTTTCTCTATTACAGGAGCACAGGACTTAACCATATTACAAAAATTCAATATTGGCTTAAACTATATATACAATATCAACAAACCAGTTAGGAACATCCTCTTACAAGAGACCAGGAACTAACCAAGTTAATGAATATGAACAATTGATTAGGGATACATACTGAATACTGTAGTAAACTAGAGATTATTGTAAAGCAAAAGACTTAACAATACCATTCTAAACGTACAATAAATAAAAATACAGTGAACCCTCGTTTATCGCGGTAGATAGGTTCCAGACGCGGCCGCGATAGGTGAAAATCCGCGAAGTAGTGACACCATATTTACCTACTTCTTCAACATGTATATTTTGACTTTTAAAACCTTCCCTTGTACGTAGTACTGTTAACAAACTACCTTTTAATGTACAGAACACTTAATGCATGTACTACAATACCCTAAACTAAAACAGGCACAAATATTAAAGGCGATTTTATATCATGCGTTTCCTAAACACGCTAAAAAGCACGATAAAAAATGGCAACCAATGTTTTGTTTACATTTATCTCTGATCATAATGAAGAAACAAACTGGAGGTAGAGCTTTGCTTATTACCCAGACATATTTCCCATACTTTTCCCTTAGAACTACATCACATCTTCCTACTTTAGATATATATACATTATATATATATATATATATATATATATATATATATATATATATATATATATATATATACATATATATATATATATATATATATATATATATATATATATATGTATATATATATATATGTATATATATATATGTATATATATATATGTATATATATATATATATATATATATATATATATATATATATATATATATATATATATATATATATACAGATATATATATATATATATATATATATATATATATATATATATATATTTATATGTATACACATATACATACCTACACATATACATACCTACATATATACATACATACATATATACATAAATACAGGCATACATATATATATATATATATATATATATATATATATATATATATATATATATATATATATATATATATATACTGTATATATATGGGTTATGGAAAAAATCCGCGAAGTGGTGAATCCGCGATGGTCGAACCGCGAAGTAGCGAGGGTTCACTGTAAACCTATAAAACTTACTCTACTACCTAAAAGCAGAAATACATAAGCATAAAATAACTAAAAATAATGTCCCAAGATATGAATGCAGCACCAAGTATCCCCTGTTGAAACAACAAAACCTAGAGTATAAACTTCCTATATTCAGGCATTACAGGTAATGATTAGCAAAATAACCTGCGGCCTTCACCTTACACAAGAATAAATTATTAAAAAGTTACAAAAAAAGACAAGTCCTCTAACTCTCACTCTCAAAATGAAAGATGACTCATTCAACCTAGGAGACACTTGAAAAAAATAAGATCTTTTTTTTTTTAAATTATGGTACGGTAATTATGACAAAAATATTACGGAACCTGAACCCAAAGAATAAACTGGGAACTGAAGATCGACTGACATAAGGATAGCACTAAGAACAAGGAGTACAGTATCAGATACGGCAAACTTCGCCCCTTGCACTTGAACGTTAACGAAAATGTTTTTGAAGTTGTACTATCCATCAATAATACTACTGTAAACGAGAGTGAATCTGAGCTTGCTGAAAACTTGGCAATGCTGGAAGTGACAATATTGTACCCTGTGCAGGACACCAACCACCGATGGTAGTCCACTACCCTGTCAGCCAGCAACTAGGGAATTCAAGAGGAATTCGGAGCATCCTTTCGCAACTTGCTGTGAAAGCTTCTCCCTGCATGATGTTTGAAGTGTCCAGGCAATAGGACGTAGGGGATCTATGGCTCCATGGAAGTTAACCACATGTGGCTGTCTGAGTAGACAGTCTCATGGAGGGAGTTTTCTCGGGACTTCCATCAGCAGTTGAAGAATGTACGGGA
>NC_090748.1:87416400-87418900 GCF_036898095.1 Palaemon carinicauda | reverse complement strand
AGAAATAAATTTCTACCTCATACTTGGGATCGAACGCTAGCCCCTTCTAATGAAAGGCCAGGTCGAAACCAACCATGTCACGAGAGCCCATAAAGGAAATTGGAACCTGACCGCTACCAGCTGTCCGAGGATTTACCTGGCGAGACATCAGTCTCTTACCAGCGAGTTTTACCCAATTTCCCGGGCCACCACGTGACACAATTGGTAGTAATTCATTCAAATTACCCCTAATGAGTCAATATGGATAAATATCAACACAACATCGTGTTCAAATAGAAATAAATTTCTACCTCATACTTGGGATCGAACGCTAGCCCCTTCTAATGAAAGGCCAGGTCGAAACCAACCATGTCACGAGAGCCCATAAAGGAAATTGGAACCTGACCGCTACCAGCTGTCCGAGGATTTACCTGGCGAGACATCAGTCTCTTACCAGCGAGTTTTACCCAATTTCCCGGGCCACCACGTGACACAATTGGTAGTAATTCATTCAAATTACCCCTAATGAGTCAATATGGATAAATATCAACACAACATCGTGTTCAAATAGAAATAAATTTCTACCTCATACTTGGGATCGAACGCTAGCCCCTTCTAATGAAAGGCCAGGTCGAAACCAACCATGTCACGAGAGCCCATAAAGGAAATTGGAACCTGACCGCTACCAGCTGTCCGAGGATTTACCTGGCGAGACATCAGTCTCTTACCAGCGAGTTTTACCCAATTTCCCGGGCCACCACGTGACACAATTGGTAGTAATTCATTCAAATTACCCCTAATGAGTCAATATGGATAAATATCAACACAACATCGTGTTCAAATAGAAATAAATTTCTACCTCATACTTGGGATCGAACGCTAGCCCCTTCTAATGAAAGGCCAGGTCGAAACCAACCATGTCACGAGAGCCCATAAAGGAAATTGGAACCTGACCGCTACCAGCTGTCCGAGGATTTACCTGGCGAGACATCAGTCTCTTACCAGCGAGTTTTACCCAATTTCCCGGGCCACCACGTGACACAATTGGTAGTAATTCATTCAAATTACCCCTAATGAGTCAATATGGATAAATATCAACACAACATCGTGTTCAAATAGAAATAAATTTCTACCTCATACTTGGGATCGAACGCTAGCCCCTTCTAATGAAAGGCCAGGTCGAAACCAACCATGTCACGAGAGCCCATAAAGGAAATTGGAACCTGACCGCTACCAGCTGTCCGAGGATTTACCTGGCGAGACATCAGTCTCTTACCAGCGAGTTTTACCCAATTTCCCGGGCCACCACGTGACACAATTGGTAGTAATTCATTCAAATTACCCCTAATGAGTCAATATGGATAAATATCAACACAACATCGTGTTCAAATAGAAATAAATTTCTACCTCATACTTGGGATCGAACGCTAGCCCCTTCTAATGAAAGGCCAGGTCGAAACCAACCATGTCACGAGAGCCCATAAAGGAAATTGGAACCTGACCGCTACCAGCTGTCCGAGGATTTACCTGGCGAGACATCAGTCTCTTACCAGCGAGTTTTACCCAATTTCCCGGGCCACCACGTGACACAATTGGTAGTAATTCATTCAAATTACCCCTAATGAGTCAATATGGATAAATATCAACACAACATCGTGTTCAAATAGAAATAAATTTCTACCTCATACTTGGGATCGAACGCTAGCCCCTTCTAATGAAAGGCCAGGTCGAAACCAACCATGTCACGAGAGCCCATAAAGGAAATTGGAACCTGACCGCTACCAGCTGTCCGAGGATTTACCTGGCGAGACATCAGTCTCTTACCAGCGAGTTTTACCCAATTTCCCGGGCCACCACGTGACACAATTGGTAGTAATTCATTCAAATTACCCCTAATGAGTCAATATGGATAAATATCAACACAACATCGTGTTCAAATAGAAATAAATTTCTACCTCATACTTGGGATCGAACGCTAGCCCCTTCTAATGAAAGGCCAGGTCGAAACCAACCATGTCACGAGAGCCCATAAAGGAAATTGGAACCTGACCGCTACCAGCTGTCCGAGGATTTACCTGGCGAGACATCAGTCTCTTACCAGCGAGTTTTACCCAATTTCCCGGGCCACCACGTGACACAATTGGTAGTAATTCATTCAAATTACCCCTAATGAGTCAATATGGATAAATATCAACACAACATCGTGTTCAAATAGAAATAAATTTCTACCTCATACTTGGGATCGAACGCTAGCCCCTTCTAATGAAAGGCCAGGTCGAAACCAACCATGTCACGAGAGCCCATAAAGGAAATTGGAACCTGACCGCTACCAGCTGTCCGAGGATTTACCTGGCGAGACATCAGTCTCTTACCAGCAATTGTGTCACGTGGTGGCCCGGGAAATTGGGTAAAATTCGCTGGTAAGAGACTGATGTCTCGCCAGGTAAATCCTCGGACAGCTGGTAGCGGTCAGGTTCCAATTTCCTTTATGGGCTCTCGTGACATGGTTGGTTTCGACCTG
>NC_090748.1:87383900-87411400 GCF_036898095.1 Palaemon carinicauda | reverse complement strand
CATACTGTATCTATACCCTTGAGCGAAACCTTTGCCCTAACAACTGAAAATCTTTAAGCAGTGCTGCAATCATAAAGCCAAGGTAATAGTAACATGAAATAAGGACCAAACAGACATTTGGGTGGGTGATCCCAAAATATAAATATGCATGATGGTTTACCTGTGTATTAAGTTTGATTGAAATCCCTTCAAATATTAGGGAGAATTTCTATGAAAAGGTAAGCAAAACAGATACTGATAAATGAATGACACAGATGAACAGTACAATAACTAAATGATCAGATGGATGGACTGAAACACCTAGATAGGTACTTTGAGGGAAAAAAAATAGTCCTATGAATTTGTCAGTCAGGGATTAATAACTATGCTAATCTTATCAAGGCATATCATCTACACACAAGTGGTACTTATTAACTAAATGTGTAATGATCTTATACCAGTTGTCAATGTGGGTCAGAGGAATACTTAACGAAGGATTATTACCATTCCCTCATCTACATCTCATCAAGGTGTATAACCAAATGCTCTATAAGACAGAAAAAAAATTATTACATAGGGGATTGTCCAAAAGTTTCAGCAACACGAATTATGCATATGGTGATGAGGCAGACCAAATGAAGTCATTAACCCTTTTACCCCCAGGCTCTTTGGAAATTTCCAACCCTTAACCCCCAGGGGGTTATTTTTTTCCCAGCACATTTTGCAGTATATTTTTTTTTAATTGCTCTAACAGCCTTAATTTTTGTCATAGAGAGGTCAGGTTGGTCTCAATCTCTTGGAAAATGCCCGAATTTTCTCAAAAAATTATCAAAAATATGAAAAAAATTTTTATAGCCTTTTTTGGCAAGGACGTACCGGTATGTCCATGGGGGTAAAGGGATGGGTTTTGTGAAACGTACCAGTACGTCCTTTGGGGGTAAAAGGGTTAAAATTTATGAGAGCATATTTACATTATCTATAGACTAGTCATTTCTATGCAACTATCAATCTATAACCAGGTGTACTACATTCATAGATACAAGACTTGCATGCATCCACATATTCAAGTTTCTGAGTCAAATATACTACTGTACTTTGTATGCCAGTAACCGATACCATTACATTGGTGAAATTTATCCAAATAAGAAATTAACACTAGGAAAAAAGTACAGTAATGCAAGAACAACAACTTCATGAAAAATGTTTCCTAAATGTAAAGTCTTTGCAAGGATCCAATACAGTATTGTAATGATATAAAAGAAAATTGAGCAAGTTCTTTATTATAAACTTCCTTTAATTGAGAATGTACTGTAACGCTACTCTGATACAGCATGAATATAATGTAAAAATCTATGTATTGCACTGTACTGTAATCTCAAGGATTGTATATATGTAGAATAATCATTTACTAATTATTTAGCACCAATAATACCAGAATATTTTGTTAAATTTTGTTTTTTCTAATTATTTCATAATTCTCACTTATTTCCTTCAATAAGAGGACTAGATATAAAAAAAA
This sequence comes from Palaemon carinicauda, assembly GCF_036898095.1. NCBI lineage: Eukaryota > Metazoa > Arthropoda > Malacostraca > Decapoda > Palaemonidae > Palaemon > Palaemon carinicauda. The sequence goes on along the minus strand of NC_090748.1, from coordinate 87,409,902 downwards.
ATAATTGAAAAATGAGGACAAAAGTACATATTCTAAAAGTAACCTATACTGTATTGCATAATTCATTAATATTTTAGATATAACTGGTATTTATAATAAAGAGTACTGTACACAAAAACTAACAGCAGAAACTTACCAACTGCGCATATGAGGCTGCTCACCAACATCACATATCAATACTATCTCATAACTACAGCATAGTAAATTGTAAATAATTTCAAGACAATAAATCACAATACCCCATACATACACACCTCTAATATCTCCTTACGAACACAATCCTCTTATTAAACTCATAAAATATATTCACAGAACTTTCTTGGGCCACACTGCAGTGCACTCAGCTCACAAGCAAACTAAGGTCTTGTACACAAAGGCCCCATTTTCTACATTACCATGGCTTCCTAACTTTCAGGAAGCCATGGTAGTTTCTATTATAATGTGCGCAACTAATATACTTCACCTTACAGTTTCCTTTTATTATTATTCTCATTACTTGCTAAGCTACAACCCTAGTTGGAAAAGCAGGATGCTATAAGCCCAGAAGCACGAACAGGGAAAATAGCCTGGTGAGGAAAGGAAACAAAGAAATATAAAATATCCTAAGAACAGTAACATTGAAATAGATATTTCCTATAGAAATTAGATAGAATAGTGTGCCTGAGTGTACCCACAAGCAAGAGAACTCTAACCCAAGACAGTGGAAGACCATGGTACAGAGGCTATGACACTACCCAAGACAGTGGAAGACCATGGTACAGAGGCTATGACACTACCCAAGACTGGAGAACAATGGTTTGATTTTGGAGTGTCCTCCTAGAAGAGTTGTCATGATGTCAGAACACTATAGAGTAAATAAATCAATCACAAGCATGGTACAACTCTGATTACATTAGTTTATGAAATGAGTAAGAGGTTTCGTATCTGTTTCAGATATTCTAAGAAACAATGAAGTCATGAAAAGCAGTTATTGCATAAACATGAAATCTCAAAATTGGTCGTTATCTAAAAAATAACTATGTAAATCCCAAATCATTTTATCATGATTTTCATCAAGAGCACCTAAAGAGCATGGTGCTACATCAAAATACTGTACTAAACTTTTAATATTCATCATTAAAAAGATTTGAAATGTTAAATATTCTACATATAAAATTGTAACCCTGCCTAACTACTAGCCAGGAATTTCATTTTATAGTGACGAACACTTTGTGATCAACCAAACGAGATTAATAAAATAATTTGGAGAAAAACTATCAAACTTGTCAACTGACCTAATTCCACCAAGAACAACAAGAAATAGGGAGATCCTTGCAAAAATCAAACACAATACATTTTGATATGAAAACACTGTAAAAACCCATTTACTCCTGAAACCGTACATAAACATCATAATCATAGAAGAATACAGTATTCCAAGGGAAGCCACAAAAAAAATTTAGGACAACTATGGAGAGTAAAGATAAGCCTAAAAGCCCTGCAAAAATACTGCTCCACTTAGTGACACAATCTGATGCCGGCAGAGAATAAGTATACAGTATTACAGAGTGTAAATTCTAATTTTCTATTTCATGGTCCAGATCTTATTTCGAAGGATTCAAAAACGTGAATTCCATGCAAGTCACTGAAATACATTACTATAGTAAATTGTTTGAGTTCCAACTTACAAGTTTAGTCATAATTTCTAATACCACCACAAGAAGAATGGCTTAAAAGACTGCAAGAGCATAATCTTCAACACCAAAGACTAAAGTCAAAGAAATTAAGCAAATCCCAAATATTCAACAGCTAAGGACATCCTGACTTTTCTTCATAGGAATGCCATACCACACCATATACAGTGTTCATAAACAGTATTTTGTGTATATGAAATAAAAGAACAAATGATACCCTAAATGAAAATTGTTACCAAATATAGTTGAACTTCAGCCATTTACAGGTTCAATATTCAAATATTGTAATTTTCAAAGGATAAAAAACTTGTAAATGTAGAAATAAAGATTTTATCATAATAGTGTATATAAACTGGTGCATAAGATTCCAATACAATCCAATTTTCCTAATCTTTCCTTAATTCTAATGAATGGTACTTAACATCGATAGAATGCAGCCCTTTCACAAGTGTGATAATTTTCCAACGAAGGTAATTCATCCAGACAGAATGGAAGTACAGTGATAAATATTTCTTTTTATTAGACTTATGAATTTGGGTCATATGATATGGTGCTGGAGCCTGGAAGGCCAATCAGAGCCAAGGCGATACCATGGAAAAAACCCCAACTTGCACTATGAAGTAAAAATTAAATGAGGCTAGGCAGCATGATGGAAAAACGAAAACTTGAAAGGAGGTAAAGTTAATGGCTTAACAGTGAGTGCAGCTATGGCCTGAACAGACACAGGGGAGATAGTGTCGTTGGGTCACCGCAAGAAATGCAGTGTTGCATTACTTGAAAGGATTTTGAAGTGTCCTTTCAGCTTTCTCCTAAACCTCTATTCCCATTTCCTTTCTTTCACTTTGCTGTTCAACCTATCAATGTTTACTTTATATCGGAGCTTTGGAGTTTCCCTCATAACTACAGAATGGCCTCCAAGGCTCCAGTGACAGAACTTATGGCCCAAAACCCAAATTCAATCCAAGAATAATTACCTGTACTCCAGTACACCAAATGAGGACCACTGACAGCATCAAAGCCATATGAGGAATACTGTGTATTTGTTTTTAATATTTACCAATTATTTTCACAGATTGATCATCACTAAAAAAAGAATTAATGACTAGATTAAAAAAATCTGACAATCTCTTAATTATCATTTTCACATTTTTCCCATACAGTATATCATACTTTCAAGACTCTTAAAAACAAGATCTGGTGGGCCCCAAAGCAACAGCCCAAGTTGCAGATACTTGTCAGCCTTGCATACCATCAAGGCCTGGTAAAATTAACTTCCAGGAAGACTACTCAAGTATCAAGAAAAACTTTTCAAGAGCCAAAATACAGAAGAATTTTTTTTTTTTTTATATAAATGATTATATTCTCAAGTCACACTAGTGTGTTTATCAACAGGTGATATATTGTTTATAATACTGAGTGATGTTTAACCTATGCAAAATGTGGCAAAAGGCACTAGCTAACTACTTTCAATTTTATCTCATAAAAGATAGAAAGAGAAATCACTTTTCAATTTTAAGATAGATAGATATCAAACCTTTTCAATTTTGTGTGCATTTTCATCAATTAACTCTTTAATAGCAACAAAGTATTTTATACAAAGGAAATATTAACACAATTCAAAAACAAGACATCCCTCAAATGAGAAAATCTTAAGCAGTTGTTTTTTCATTAATAAAAACTATATTGGTTTCCTCGTTAATTTAGTTTAGCATTGTTTAAGATTATTCATGAAGGAAGGAAAAGGAATAGGTTTAATGAAATGCACAGAATCTGGGAAAATATAGTAAAACAAAATTATTTTTGATCCAGAGTTAAAAGGCTATGCATAAGCAAACGACAACATAAGATGACCATCCCAAAGTGAGAATATAAAGGCTTCTAACTACAATTAAGGTAATCACCCACAAAAATTCCTTCTATCTTCAATTTACTTTGAATTATTAGAAATGCACTTAGGTATTAGCAATAAAACAGTTATCAACTTCCTATTACAGTATTCTCGACAGAAAGTTATGTAGGTCATCTGCACAAATCTCTAAATCCAAAACGGACCCTGTCTACAAGATAAACAAATGCACAAACATTATTCTATATACATATATCTAAGCCTGAAAAAAATACAAGAAGATAATTAAGAAATCTGTCCCACATCTAAGACAGAATCACATGCATACGGACAGCCATTAATTCCTCAAAGCCAAAGAAGTGCAAGAAATAGGATTACCCTAGTCTCCTGACGTCGCACTTGGGTCTGATCCTAAACAAGGAGACTGACGCAGGTATAGCTACATTTAGTCCTCTTCAGAGAGAACATACAAAAGCTACATGAAGTTTTAACCTTATGCAAGTTTGTATTTTCACACTACACAAAAGACGATACAACTTACAAAATACACATCAATTTGAAGCATAACAAGAAAACAATTTCTAGTAAAACGTGAAAAAAGAAACAAAAAACAAAACTGACTATAAGTACTCAAGTTCCTACAAAGCATATATAGCAACTAGAACCCTGCCATATACTCTTTTTATTTGAAATTCCTTTAGCATAAAATATCACTGTCATAATAAAGGACACTAGCAATGGTTGCAATTTCCCTTCAATTTTGCACATCCATTTATGGGACACTCCAAGGACATTTTTTTTTATAAATCCTTCACAATTACAGAATTCAGTGCATTATAGAAGTGAATTTGAAGTGCTTTTATAGCAAAATCTATAAATTTTATAACGCAATGAAACGGGTTGCTGTAACCTTATGTGAAAGTTGTTGACTTATACAATTGAGCCCTGAGTTAGCACCATACTTGCTGGTCAACAGTTTTTTTATTAGTGTCCACAACCTTACTGTTCTTGTGAGCCAAATATGGGGGGGGTGGGGAGGTAGAAGAGGGGGTTGGGGGGTTGGGAGAGCATATAAGTCTAACCTGCTGAGTCATCAGCAGCCATTGCCTGGTCCTCCCAGGTCCTAGCTTGGGTGGAGAGGGGGTTGAGCACCAATCATGTGTGTTTATGTTCGGTCTCTAGGACATTGTGTGACAGTTCAACATGTCCCTTGCCTCTGACCCACATGAGCAACCTTTAGAATTTTAAAGAAAAAGATTACTGACATATACACTTAAGTTAAAGCAAACAATACAAAGCAATGAATTAGATTAATAATACGGAAACAGACAAAAGCAAATTAGTGTAAAGACAGGAAACTGAACAGACATGCTCTGTAACAGCATTTTGAATAGTGAAATGTTAAAGTATACACCATTACAGTTCTCGCTAGGGTAAATAACCCACAATTTTCTCCTGATACGATGTATTTAGTGGGAAGTCTACTGTCTTTCATATCTCCATCTCACCTAAGGACAAATAAAAAGGTGGGAAGGGGGATTGTGAGCACTAATGGAACAGTGGGATGCTATCGCTTCAAGCTTCTCAATGAATGATGATCTACCTTTATACAAAGTTTGACTGAAAACACTAAAAAAAAACAATCTTTCAATCATGTTATGATTGTATTAGTTATTAAAAATAAATCTCTCTTGGGGTACCAATTATAAAATGTTGCTGATTATTCCCATAATTCTTATCAATTCCTATCTTTTATTAACATAATAGTGATATAGTACTAGAATTTTTTAATAACATTTAGCAGTTCATTTTCATCTTGCAGTAACAACTTAACTCATCCTTTCTTTCAAGTCTAAATCATCTTGCCATAAATCTTTATTCACATTCTTCATCAGCCTTATTCAGTTCCAACTGTCAATGTAAACGGAGAATTACAGTAGTTTATCATACTACTACTCGTCTATCCAGCTGTCTACCACAAGTCAGTTATAACAAGCACACTGATACAAGGCAGGTGGAATAGTCCCCTGCAACTGGTAAGGGGTGAAAATTACTACAAATTTATGACAGATCAATATAGACGAGGTTATAAAACCGAAAGGATAACTACTGTATTGAATTTTAATGTTAATGTACAATGACAACAAATAAATCAGTATCCACAGCAAAATACAGTACTCCCACCAAGTGAAAAAAAAAAAAATATAGGATGATCCACTACCATGAGCAGTGACACTATTAAAATAAATACAAGGGGAAGGTCACAGTTTAGTCACTAAAAAATTATCTCTCACAACATGGCTTCTTTAACATATCGTTGACTAACCATACATACTACTACTTTCTTAAGAAACTGGAAAATACAAAACAAATCTCTATCAGAAAAGGATATACATATAACAGAGCAAAGTTTAGTGTTTTACATGCATCTACAATGATGTACCAGAATAGCAATCATAATTTGCACAAGGAAGCTGAATAAATTATTCATTCTCACATTGCATTAATACTGTTTTAACCTAATTAAGCAATTATAAAAAGAACCATGTCAAGATCAACTCAAGTTTTTTTATTACTTGATACCAAAAGCCCTTATAAACATAGAGGCCACACTGCCATAGTTTCACTTGGAAACAACCCCTTCACTATGTGTAATTCAAAATATTTCATTACCCTGTATGACCAATACACACCAGACAACCACTTCAGAATTAAACTAAAATATGCTTGTTCATAGTAAAACCAATGACCTTCATATCTTTCAAATTCAATAAAAACACACAGTAACTGCCTTAATCTTTGTACTGTATAGTGCTGAATATTTTAAAGGCCGTCTATAAATAAAACTTGTTCAAGGTTTTAAACTTTGGTACTGTATAAAAATAATCAACTAACTTTTCCAATTATAGCATCAATTTACAGAATGAAGATGATATATCACTTCTAAACTTCTTGAAAACAGTCTTATATTACAATAATATTCAAGATTTAACCAAAATAATCATATCTGAACCGAAACCTTTCAGTCTCTATACATAATGAGCTTACTTTCCTATTATTAAGAATATACCTTACAACATGACTTTAAATTTCAAGTTACAGTATTTATAATCTAAATTAAGCCTATAAACATTCATGACATCTTAACTTTATTTTACAATTTCTTGAAGTTTTACCTCCTGCTAATTTGTTAATTGTCTTCCTAATATCACAACACGAATTAACCCCACAAAAGACTAAATAAACCCTACTTAACAGTACAATATCATTGCTAATAGAATATGTTATTCAATAGTTCAAAATTTCAACTATATTAATAAATCATATAATTCTTATAGAAGGAAATTTTTTTTTCTAAAAAGCAACAAATTTAAAAACAACTCAACACGAGGTATGAATGTATGCCGTACTACGTGTAATCAATACAATGGCAGACGGGACAAATCAATAGGAAAATCAAATATCCAGACACATTCATTTATGAAAGAAATTGCATGAGTAAGCCAAAGCAAATCAATAACATGCATCATACAATGAGACTACTGTACAGTTTAAGCAATTCCTTGAAAAACACTCATTTCAAATCCCAAGAAATTATACAGTACATATACCAATTATATATAGATATATATAGATATAATATATATATATATATATATATATATATATATATATATATATATATATATATATATACACAGTATATATATATATATATATATATATATATATATATATATATATATATATATATATATATATATATATATATATACTGTGTATATATATATATATATATATATATATATATATATAGAATATTATACAGACAACAGTACTTTATGCTGAATTCACATAACAGAAATAATAAAAAATGCAATAAAACTCAGCACAATAGAATACAGTATATAACTTACACAGAGCTTAACCGAGAATAAAGAAGAGACGAAGTTAGGAAAATTTATCGTGAAACAGCTACCAAAATGTACCCGCCATTTCTAAGCTGTCTATCAATTAAAATGTTATTTTGATTATAAAATAAATTTTTGAATATACTTACCCTGTGAATATATAGCTGCAACTCTGTTGCTCGACAGACAACTCTACGGAAAAACTCGCCAGCGATCGCTACACAGGTTGCGGGTGTGCCCAACAGCGCCATCTGTCGACCAGATACCCAGCTCTCATGTAAACAAAGACTCAATTTTCTCCTCGTCCCACTGCGTCTCTATTGGGGAGGAAGGGAGGGTCATTTAATTTATATTCACCGGGTAAGTATATTCAAAAATTTATTTTATAATCAAAATAACATTTTTCAATATTTAACTTAGCCGGTGAATATATAGCTGATTCACACCCAGGATGGTGGGTAGAGACCAGTAATATATGTTTACACTTTTATGAGCTAAGAGTTTTTTATTTCATTTTAGAAGTTACCAATATAACAAAAACAAAATAAATAGGTACCTGGTAAGGAAGTCGACTTGAACAATTACTCTGCCTTTTAAGTACGTCTTCCTTACGGAGCCTCGCGATCCTCTTAGGATGCTGATCGACCCCTAGGATCTGAAGTATCAAGGGTTGCAACCCATACAACAGGACCTCATCAAACCCCTAATCTAGGCGCTCTCAAGAAATGACTTTGACCACCCGCCAAATCAACCAGGATGCGAAAGGCTTCTTAGCCTTCCGGACAACCCAAAGAACAACAATAATAAACATTTCAAGAGAAAGATTAAAAGGGTATGGAATTAGGGAATTGTAGTGGTTGAGCCCTCACCCACAACTGCACTCGCTGCTACGAATGGTCCCAGTGTGTAGCAGTCCTCGTAAAGAGACTGGACATCCTTTAGATAAAAAGACGCAAACACTGACTTGCTTCTCCAATAGGTTGCGTCCATTATACTTCGCAGAGATCTATTTTGTTTAAAGGCCACGGAAGTTGCGACAGCTCTAACTTCGTGCGTCCTCACCTTAAGCAATGCTTGGTCTTCCTCACTCAGATGTGAATGAGCTTCTCGTATTAACAGTCTGATAAAGTAGGATAAAGCATTCTTTGACATAGGCAAAGATGGTTTCTTAACTGAACACCATAAAGCTTCAGATTGGCCTCGTAAAGGTTTAGTGCACTTTAAATAGAACTTAAGAGCTCTCCCAGGGCATAAGACTCTTTCTAGTTCATTGCCTACAATATTCGATAAGCTGGGAATATCGAACGATTTCGGCCAAGGTCGAGAAGGCAGCTCATTTTTGGCTAGAAAACCAAGTTGTAGCGAACATGTAGCTTTTTCTGACGAAAATCCGATGTTCTTGCTGAAGGCATGAATCTCACTGACTCTTTTAGCTGTGGCTAAGCATACCAGGAAAAGTGTCTTTAAAGTGAGATCTTTCAGGGAGGCTGATTGTAGCGGCTCAAACCTGTCTGACATGAGGAATCTTAGTACCACGTCTAAATTCCAACCAGGTGTAACCAAACGACGCTCCTTCGTGGTCTCAAAAGACTTAAGGAGGTCCTGAAGATCTTTATTGTTGGAAAGATCTAAGCCTCTATGTCGGAAGACCGATGCCAACATGCTTCTGTAGCCCTTGATAGTGGGAGCTGAAAGGGATCGTCCTTTTCTCAGGTATAAGAGAAAGTCAGCTATTTGAGCTACAGAGGTACTGGTCGAGGATACAGAGACTGACTTGCACCAGTCTCGGAAGACTTCCCACTTCGATTGGTAGACTCTAAGGGTGGATGCTCTCCTTGCTCTAGCAATCGCACTGGCTGCCTCCTTCGAAAAGCCTCTAGCTCTCGAGAGTCTTTCGATAGTCTGAAGGCAGTCAGACGAAGAGCGTGGAGGCTTTGGTGTACCTTCTTTACGTGTGGCTGACGTAGAAGGTCCACCCTTAGAGGAAGACTTCTGGGAACGTCTACTAGCCATCGAAGTACCTCGGTGAACCATTCTCTCGCGGACCAGAGGGGAGCAACTAGCGTCAACCTTGTCCCTTCGTGAGAGGCGAACTTCTGCAGTACCTTGTTGACAATCTTGAACGGTGGGAATGCGTATAGATCTAGATGTGACCAATCTAGGAGAAAGGCATCTATATGTATTGCTGCTGGGTCTGGGACTGGTGAGCAATATATTGGGAGCCTCTTGGTCAGCGAGGTTGCAAAGAGATCTATGGTTGGTTGGCCCCAAGTGGCCCAAAGTCTCTTGCATACATCCTTGTGGAGGGTCCATTCTGTTGGAATTACTTGCCCTTTCCGACTGAGACAATCTGCCATGACATTCAAGTTGCCTTGGATGAACCTCGTTACTAGTGTTATGTCTTGACCTTTTGACCAGATGAGCAGGTCCCTTGCGATCTCGTACAACGTCAGTGAGTGGGTCCCTCCTTGCTTGGAGATGTACGCCAAGGCAGTGGTGTTGTCCGAGTTCACTTCCACCACTTTGCCTCGAAGGAGAGACCTGAAGCTTTTCAAGGCCAGATGTACTGCCAGCAGCTCCTTGCAGTTGATATGCATGATCCTTTGACTCGAGTTCCACAGTCCTGAACATTCCCGACCGTCTAATGTTGCGCCCCAGCCTACGTCCGAGAAGAGAACGTGGTTGGGAGTCTGAACAGCCAGGGGAAGACCCTCTCTTAGGTTGATACTGTCCTTCCACCAAGTCAGACAAGACTTCATCTTTTCGGAAATGGGGATCGAGACCGCTTCTAGCGTCTTGTCCTTTTTCCAGTGAAAAGATAGGTGGTATTGAAGAGGACGGAGGTGTAGTCTTCCTAATGACACAAATTGTTCCAGGGATGATAGCGTCCCTACCAGACTCATCCACCGCCTGACTGAGCAGTGTTCCTTCTTCAGCATGTTCTGGATGCATAACTGGGCTTGGCTTATTCTGGGGGCCGACGGAAAAGCCCGAAAAGCTAGACTGTGAATCTCCATCCCTAAATACACAATAGTTTGGGATGGGACCAGTTGCGACTTTTCCATATTGACAAGGAGACCCATTTCCTTGGTCAGATCTAGAGTCCACTTCAGATCCTTCAGACAGCGACGACTGGAAGAGGCTCTGAGAAGCCAGTCGTCCAAATAAAGGGAGGCTCGGATGTCCGATAAATGGAGGAATTTGGCTACATTCCTCATCAGCCTCGTAAACACAAGAGGAGCTGTGCTTAGGCCAAAGCACAGGGCTTGAAACTGGTAGACCACCTTTTCGAAAACGAATCTCAGAAAAGGTTGGGAGTCCGGGTGGATGGGGACGTGGAAGTAGGCGTCCCTTAGGTCTAACGAGACCATCCAGTCTTCCCTTCTGACCGCTGCTAAGACTGACTTTGTGGTCTCCATGGAGAACGTCTGCTTTGTGACAAAGACATTCAGAGCACTGACGTCTAGCACCGGCCTCCACCCTCCTGTCTTCTTTGAAACCAAGAAGAGGCGGTTGTAGAATCCCGGAGATTGAAGGTCCGAGACTTTGACCACCGCTCCCTTCTCTAGCAAAAGAGACACTTCCCGTTTCAAGGCTCGTCTCTTGTCTTCCTCTCTGTACCTGGGAGAGAGATCGATGGGAGACGTTGCTAGAGGGGGTTTCCGTACAAAAGGGATCTTGTACCCCTCTCTGAGCAACTTCACAGATTGTGCATCTGCGCCTCTCTTCTCCCAGGTCTGCCAGAAGTTCTTGAGTCTGGCTCCCACTGCTGTCTGAAGATGCGGGCAGTCAGACTCTGCCCTTATAGGACTTGGATCCTTTCTTCTTCCCTCGCTTCCCTTCGGCACGAGCACCTCCTCTGCTGGAGGCTCTGCCACGAAAGGGCGGAATAAATCGAGACGCTGGAGTGTCCATCCTTGGTCTACCTGACAAGGTAGGCAAAGGGGGAGCTTTGCGAGCTGAGGACGCAACAAGATCGTGAGTGTCCTTCTGCACTAACGAAGCGGCTATTTCCTTAATCAGGACTTCTGGAAAAAGGCACTTGGAAAGAGGAGCAAAGAGGAGCAAAGAGAAGCTCAGATCTCTGGCACGGTGTAACTCCAGCAGAAAGGAATGAGCAGAGATTTTCTCGCTTTTTTAGGACTCCGGACACAAATGATGCAGCAAGCTCATTAGACCCATCACGTACGGCCTTGTCCATGCAGGACATAATGAGCAAGGAAGTCTCTTTATCTGTCGAAGAGATCTTCCTGCTTATGGCTCCTAGACACCAGTCTAAGAAGTTAAAAACTTCAAAGGCCCTAAAGATTCCTTTCAAAAGGTGGTCCAGGTCCGATGATGACCAACATATCTTTGAGCGTCTCATGGCAAGGCGGCGGGGAGAGTCTACAAGACTTGAGAAGTCGCCCTGGGCAGAGGCAGGAACTCCCAAGCCGAGAACTTCTCCCGTGGCATACCAGACGCTCGATCTAGAAGAGAGTCTAGCAGGGGGAAAAGCAAAGGCTGTCTTCCCTAAACTCTTCTTGGACTGCAACCATTCTCCTATCACCCGCAAAGCTCTCTTGGACGAGCGTGCGAGGACGAGTCTAGTAAAGGCAGGAGTGGTAGACGGCATGCCTAAAACAAACTCTGAAGGCGGAGAACGAGGAGCCACAGAAACAAACTGGTCAGGAAACAGCTCTTTGAAAATGGCCAAAACTTTTCTAAAGTCCAAAGAGGGTTGAGTAGACTTAGGCTCGTCCAATTCTGATTGTGGTTCATCTATATGTGCAGCAACATCATCATCAGAAAGTTCCTCATCCGACAACTGATGAGGAAACGGCAACGGAGTGGGTAACGGCTGGTTCGCTGAGTCCGGTCGCACTGGTGCATGCGTGACTGAGCCGGACGCAACGTCATGGAACTGCTACCCAGTCTGTGAGCTGGCAACAACCATGGTAGCGCGGGGACGCACAGCGTCTACCCCAGACTGTCTAGACTGATGGGGTTGCGCAGTGGAAACCACACTGGGTTGCGGAGGTTGACGCACCGCGTCAAAACAAGGCAACTCTGACGGTTGTTGAACATCCAGAACGTCAACGGCAACCTCCGTGCGTCGCTTAACGTCAACATGCGGCTGGCAGATCACACTGGAACGCATGGGTGGAGGAACTCTCTCAACTGGTGTGCGTGAGAAGGTTACCTCAGCGTCCACAGGACGCACAACCGATCGCGTGGAGGGTTGTAGGCTAGGTACTGCACTAGCTGGTACGGCAGCAACCTTCTCCGCACGAAAGTCCTGCATCAGAGACGTAAGTTTAGACTGCATGTCTTGCAGTAGAGACCACTTAGGGTCTACGGGAGCAGGTGCGGCGACAGACGGTGTTACTGTCTGAAGCGGTACCGCTTTGCCTCTCTTAGGCGGTGAGCAGTCATCGGATGACGGCAACGAGTCCGAACTGACCTAGTGGCTACAACCGGGCCGTTGGACTTGTGCTGAAGGGACCGATTTACGTTTTAACGGTCGCGAGACCTTGGTCCAAAGTTTCTTGCGAGAAACACCTTCAGAAGACGAGGTATAAATGGGCTCTCTCGTCTTAGGTAGGTAGGAGCGATCTTGGGTAGATACGCCCGATACCACGGAGGGAACGTCTGTTCGCTGATTAAAGCCTCTCGAACCCATGCGTCGTACGACATTGCTTCTCCCCTGGACTTGGGAGCTTGCAAGAGGTCCCGGACTAGGAGGACGACAGGCACGAACAGACGAACCCTCAAGCGCAACACTGTCCACAACACTATCACTTGGCACTTTAGCACTTCCCACTGCACTTTGGCACTTAAGCTCCTTCACATCCGCCATGAGCTGATTACGGTCATTAGCAAGGGACTCAACTCTCTCACCCAGAGCCTGGATGGCACGCATCATATCAGCCATCGATGGTTCCTGAGTGCCAGGAGGGGGGTTAGGAGCAACCACTACAGGGGAAGGAATAGGTTGTGGGGCATGAGGAGAGGATATATCAATAGAACGAGAAGAACTTCTAACTCTATCTCTCTCTAGCCTACGTGTGTACTTTTGAAATTCGATAAAATCGAATTCCGAAAGGCCAACGCACTCCTCACACCGATCTTCCAATTGACAGGTTTTATCCCGACAATTGGAACAAACAGTGTGAGGGTCGATAGAAGCCTTCGGAAGACGCCTAGAACAGTCCCTAGCATTGCATTTCCTAAATTTGGGGACTTGTGAAGGGTCAGCCATTTTGAATTGGTCAAGGGAAATTCCAAAAAACGATCAAAAAGTCATCAACAAAGAATCCGATATCAAAAAGAGTTCAAGGATTTGTGTGAAGAAAAACCCTGCACAGCGAAAGCTCAAAACTAGAATATAGTACTTCACCAATTAGATGTGAAAAACTCCAGTTTAGCAACAGCGAGTAAAGTACGTCTTGTCGACACCTCGACAGAGAGAAAATTGAGTCTTTGTTTACATGAGAGCTGGGTATCTGGTCGACAGATGGCGCTGTTGGGCACACCCGCAACCTGTGTAGCGATCGCTGGCGAGTTTTTCCGTAGAGTTGTCTGTCGAGCAACAGAGTTGCAGCTATATATTCACCGGCTAAGTTAAATATTGAAAAAAATATTTTTCAAGCTAATCATCATCATCATCATTTTGAACATTTTCAAAAAAGATTTTACTTTGTGTCACAAGTTATGGGGTTTTCAACAGTCTTTTGTCTTGTGAACTTTATGACAGAATCCCAATATTGCCCATATAGAGATAGACTTACTATATAAACGAAACGAAAGAAATAAAAATGCAAGATTTTACATGATTACTATAAAAAAAAACATGCTAAAGATCTTCCAATTTGAAGTGAGTTGTATGTTTTGTTTAAAAGAAGTGCTGCAGCATTAAATGGTCAGTACCTTGTAAGTACTGTAAATCAAAATATATAAAGCACCAGAAACATATGATGTGTACATGTAAAGTAAACTGTAATGGGAAGTCATGAAATAAATTTAAGCAGATTACTTTATATCATTTATATTTTCTTTAAAGAAAATTGGATATAACCATCATATTTCATGTTCATAATACAGTACTTCACACTAGTTTTGAAATAATCATAAATTATAAACTGACAAATATGAGATCTCCTTTATGGAATAGTTTTATTTTTCATGGTAATTCATGCTATATTTTGTAATACTGAATCTCACTCATATATACAACTTTAATAATATTGTTTAATTCTTTTACAGGATTAAATCAAAAGAAATTTGTGTCATTGATAACCCCAAATTTTCCTGTTCTTTGGTTCACCTTTCTCTAAATCTAGCTATGCAAATTTCAGTCTTTTAAAATAGAGAATGTCTTCAGCAGACCTGTAACTCTCGTTGAAATTGTTAATGAGGTAGTTAACGACAAGTGGAGCATATGGCCAAGTAGGCCCAAATGTTCCAAAATGTTGATATGAAGATGCCTCTCTTCTGCTGATCACAACACCCGACACAAAGCCCCACGCCTTCTTTGCTGCACCCGAAAACAGCTGCATGTACAGAGGTGGTGAATCAAGTAGGGGTTCACTTGGTGAGATTTTCTTCATCCAGATACCATTCAAAATCAGGCCATACCTCCTATCCCAATGGAACAGGATGGCTTGGAGATCCCTGGAGGCCCACCAGTAAGCCTTCTAAGACCATTTACGGGACCTATGGTGGACGCATGTGTGTGGAATGAGCTTCTTCAACGTTCATTGAAGACTTTGCTAACTTCAAACTGCAAAGTGCTATCTTGGAGAGAAACAATTATACCATCTCTCTGAGCTGGCTGATGTAATCATCGAGTAGAAACACTCAGACACTTCAATCTCTGTTTGGGTGTGAGATTCGACTTCTCCCAATTTTTCATGGGCCCCAAGATTGCAACAAAAGGAGAGAAGATGATCTCTACCCTCTAACACCTCCCTGGGGAGTCCTGGATGTTCAACCAATCAGTTAGATGTACCTTGAATGGTGGGCCAAAGCTGCAACTAGACTGAACCCTCAGGAAAAAATATGACAAGAAGTTCAGTCCAAAGCACTCAACAGCCTTAAACTGCTTTCTTGGGCTTTGGCTGCACTGCGAGGTTCACTAGCATTGGCCTCATTGACAGTGGGGTTATCACTTGGTTACAGGCACTGGAAACACTGGGAATGAGGTAGCCTTAGTTACCAACAAGATCTAAGGAAGAATAAGTCAAACTTCTCAACAATGTTCTGCATGGCAACAAGACAGCTTCCAGTTCATGCTGGTGTGTAGCCACCAGTGGTGGAACCCCACACTGTGAAACCCTGAAAAACTTTCTGAAGCAGATCCAATGTTTTCTTCCCTTTCCTGGGAGGTATGCCCATGTACTTCAGCAACTATTAAAATCAATGTGGAAAGAAACTTGATATTGAGTCTCTTTGGCATTACAGCACCTTGATTGATTATGAGTTAGCTGGCATCCAGAACGACATTGCTTTGAGCATTATCAAGGATGAGGTCGCGTAGACTTCAAACCTCTTTTTCCTTCTAAAAGAAAAAGCCTGCCATAAAACAGGATGTTATGATCTGCAATCAACATATGGGGACGACTACATGCAGTCATGCCCCCTACTAGAAGCACAGAGAGATAGTGGATCTATGGCCAGTCTAGCATATGCAGTTTAAAACCTTTCACAAGAATTTACAAAGTTCTTGCTTCACATCAATAATGAAATCCAATCATACATCATTTGCTCTGTAAGACATAGAAAGATTTAAACCTTTGGATAGGCACAATAGTACATACGTACTCATCGCGGCAAAAGACAAAAGTGAAGAGTCTTTAAGTTAACTATGTCGTTAACTAATTCAATAGCAGTTGCAGCTCGGCTGAAGATTTTCCCCATTTTATAGGATGAAAAGTTTGTATATGAGTAGTAACAATAAACAGTATTCATTACTAAGATGCAAATAGACAGATATGGTCTACTTTTCTATCCTGCAAACAGAGTAAAATAAAAAGAACAAATACAAATGTCTTTGACAAGGAAAATTGCTAGTCCAACTACAGTGCACACCATCCCCTTACTCTTTAGTTTGGCCAAAATTTTAAAGGTCTTTTTACAAAAATTTTCATTTTCTTCCAACAATAATACTCAAATGTATCAAAACTTGATACTTTACTTTACTTCCTTTATTAAATGATGATATTCACTACATTCTTTCATATAAAACCATCCCAAATATTTTAGGATACATCTACCACAAAATAAACGGTGCTACTATAGCGTGAGGTCTACCGCCATATGTCGCCTACCCAGGTGGAGGGTGAGGTCTACCGCGTGACCAGCATCCCGGAGACCCGCACCTAACTATCGAACATGTGAACTGCCCAAATCCATCAAAAACGGGACCTGTCCACGTGACCTGTCCATATAAAAGGAAGCAAATGGAGCTCCTAAATCAGTTTTTCCCTCGGCCTAAAAGAGATATCAATTGAGTGATCGTGGTTGGGCGCTAAAACGATAATTCTGAAGAGAATGCGAAGTGTTGGTCGTCAGCTGTTCCAGTCTCATCTTGATCATTTTTGCTGGAAGGTGACGAGAAAAAATTCCAATGAACTATTTGTGTCATTCTTAGAAGATGTACGAAGTGTGTATCGCTAGATTAACCTGTTTGATGGAAGAAGAGTGTATCGCTAGAATAGATTTATGGAAATATATGATAACCTGTTTGATGTACGAAGAGTGTATCGCTAGAATAAATGTATGGAAATATATGATAACCTGTTTGATGTACGAAGAGTGTATCGCTAGAATAAATGTATGGAAATATATGATAACCTGTTTGATGTACGAAGAGTGTATCGCTAGAATAAATGTATGGAAATATATGATACCATGTTTGATGTACGATGAGTGCATCGCTAGAATAAATGTACGGAAATATATGATAACATGTTTGATGTACGAAGAGTGTATCGCTAGAATAAATGTATGGAAATATATAATAACATGTTTATGTTTACCTTTATTCCTTTTTTTTAATGTAATTAGAAATCCAATTATCTATTTAAGTCATTTCTAAGATATGTTTAAATTAAGTGTTTATTGCTTAAACAAATGTATGAAATGTGTTTTATCTATGAGGGACGAATAATTCAGCAGTAGACCTCACGCTATAGTGCTAACGGGAGGTAGACCTCACGCTATAGTGTGGTAGACCTCACGCTATAGTAGCACCAAATAAACAATTCCTATGTCAAAAATATAACAAAGTCTTTAATTCTAACAAACTGGCTATACAAAGAGATTTGATCTGAAATTGTAAATGAAAATTGGAGCAAGGGAAAGCTGAAGTAGTGTTACGCAGCAGAATCAAACCAAATGAAATGCAGGATAAATAAGAGGAAAGGAGAAGTACAACTGGAAATTGACTGGTCCTTGTAAATAACATTCTGAGCCATCTACTGTGAACTCCTTAAAGCACTATGCAAGCAAAGTCCCTCAATAGGGGAATTTTAGTATTTATTTTTCTTTCAAAGCTTTGTACCCTCTAAAAAATGTGTATGTACAGGTACGACAAATGAAATTCAGCATTTAATATATAATTCAGTAGAGCATATTTTTTACATTTTTCTTTACATAATTCCCTGAAACACTATCACCAATACCTGCCCTTATTCCTCACAAAGCATATTTTAAATATACACATTTCGGTAAACATGTCATAAGTGCCTGTTGAAGTAACACTACATAACTACGGTAAATTTAACCGTATGTAACTTCCCTACGACTATAAGTGCGCTACAAACTTTACTTAGATTCAGGTGAAGCTGAATTAAGGTGTGAATCACACACTTCCATACTCAATCCAACAAAATTAAGACCTTACCCCAATTAATAACCTCCATGAAACATCAGCTATGTGCCAAATGAAATACCTCGAGTCTAGTTTGTGAAAAGGTGAAAGTCATTCCAAAAACAAAAATACCCAATATTCTCTTTCAATTAGACAAAAGTTGGTTAAAAGTACTGTGAGCTGGATGTACATTATTTGCCTACCTGTTGGATTTGGATCTGTGAATTTGGGCCACAATGAGTCAAATACTTTCGGGCAACTGTACAGCATAATGTTTTAGCAATACACCAAAACATACGAGTACAGTAATCACACAGATACTGTACACTATTAACAATCCACCTATTATTTAGAGGCAAAAAATGCTCAATATACATTATTCACATAATATAGATTTTGTATAAATTCATAAGTACTCAAAGAACTGTAGCATTATATAAGCTGTAAAATAGATGCAATCAGTGTTAAGAGCTTTAATTTCTAGGAGCAAGGCCAGTTTAAGCATTTGTTATTCCCCATGGGATATTACAGGGATAAGTTAGTTCAGGCCAAAGTCGATGAAAGACCTTAAGCATGGTTCGTTATGTGGTGAAAAATATAATGTTTGGTAAAATTTGGTTAAATCATTGACTGGTGTACATTAGCAATAGGATAAACACTGTCTATTCTCTCTATTCTTTACACAACAGACTAACAATTACAACCAATACTTCGGCTACATACTAACCTAAACACCATTTTCAGTCCGGCCTAACCGAGAAACACGATGTGTCTTCTTTTGTGTATAAATATACATACACACATACTATATGTACATATGTTATAAGAAACAAGAGGGGGAAGGAAATGAAGTATGACATATGCAATCTTGTTTTCAAGTTCAGCCTTATTTATGTGCTCTCAGGCATAATACTACCACCTTGCTTCACTCATTGGAAAGATACTTTTTAATTATCAGATTACCATTTCACTCCTTGCTCATGAAACAAGATACTTAAATAAGTAAACATAACCTATCCCCACAATTAACAGCCATCAAAACACACCAATGGATTTGCTAATATCCATACAACAATCGTTCAACATTTTAAGTCACTTAACAAAAGAATGACCTACCTTATTGCAAATGTAATCCTGCCCTAATCAGATCACTAAGGAGTCTCGGTAAACTTCACAGATAAGGGTATTAGCTGTATGCGCAATCCCAGACAAATGCCCCTGCCCCGGCAATAACCCTGGATTAATGAAAAGGGAAACTGCCGTCTGAACGTGACCTTAATGACGGACCTTACACGAAGACGGCAAAAGGCCACACAAAGCACCTTGAACTTCAAGTTACGAGGCGTTCTGGCGAGGATATGACACACAGTGGCCCTCCTGGTCTAATCACCTTGACCAAACGCACCCCACGAAAATCAGCTGATCACCTCCGGAAAGGCAGACGTAAAAAGGTCTACCCTTTCTTCTATTCAAACCACTTGAATTACTTAATTTCTGACATCTTGGACCAAGCCGTCTACTTACAATGACTCATGGATGGCCCCTGATAGAGCGAGGAACCACCCTCCATTCTCAATCTCCGAAATAAAGTCACAAAAGGCGAGTCTTCTCCTCTTGACTGGGGATCCTTGACACAGATCGTAAACAAACATGAAAATGAACACTCTTCCTAGACCCTCCACCTATCGCCTTCCATGGATGCTTTTCTAAGACAATACCTTCTTCTTACCTTCGAGGACGAGCTAAGGTTCACTCTGGGGTTTCAAGTTGCGCTTCAAAACACACAGAAAGTAAGGATTGCTTCCTCAAAATGGCGAGAGAACTTCCGCCGTAGTTGACTAAGAGCAGGGTTGCCAGATTATTCCGACTGGATTATCGTACATGAGCCTTAAAATTGTCGTTTTTCAACCAAAATTATCGTACACAGTTTCAAAATAATAATTAGGGAGTTACATGATCGACTTATTTCAAAATATTTTAGTATAATTGTTTAATTAAACACATATGTATATACCTAAGGTATGTATCGTACATCGTACTGGACCTAAAATCATCGTACATGTACGATAATTATCGTACGAATGGCACCCCTGACTAAGAGAGGAATGTCTCCATTATCATTGAAAATGGGAATGAACCAAGACTTTCTTTTCGGGGGGAAGCTTACAGGGGAAACTCTTCCAATATTCTTAAGTAATTATACAGCCGTCATTCTACTTTCTCTTTATATTATAAGTACTGTCCTTTTATATGAGCTTTAATGAAGTCATAATACGTACATTTATTAGGTTTGACTCGGTTATCCAAAAGTTGGATGTATAACTAATGTATAGACATGGTAAAATTAAAGTTTTAAAAATAAGAGAAATTGTAGTATGTTGGCATTTGGGGTATTTGTAAGACCCTACCCCAGAAACAAAAGGGGTTCTGTTGCCGATAAACATACATATATACACACATAAGTACATATGTTATGAGAAATCGGAGTGGAAGGAAAGAAAGTATGACGCATACAATTTTGTTTTTAAGTTCAGCCTTATTTGTGTGGTCTCAGCATAACACCGCCACCTTGCTTGACTCATAGGGATGGTAAATCTCCTCCTTTTAATAATAAAATATATCGCTACCGCCTGTAAAAGATGTGCCATCAGAATTACGCATATGCACACACATTATATATATATATATATATATATATATATATATATATATATATATATATATATATATATATATATATATATATATATATATATATATAATCACATCGCTATCTCTTCCTACGCATATTGACACAAAGGGGCTTGGTTAGATTTCGCCAGTCGTCTCTATCTTTAGCTTTTAATTCAATTCTTCTTCATTCATCATCTCCTACTTAGCGCTTCATAGTCCTCAGCCATGTAAGATTGGTCTTCCAACTCTTCCAGAGCCTTGTCTGAATGTTTGGTGAACTAATCGCTCTTGGAGAGTCCGAAGCGCATGCCCAAACCATCTCCATATACCCCTCATGATGATCTCATCCACATATGGCACTCGAGTAATCTCTCTTAGTTTCATTTCTAATCCTGTCCTGACATTTAACAGCAAATATCCTTCTGAGGGCTTTGTTCTCAAATCTACTAAATCTATTGGAGATTATTTCATTGTCATACCATGACTCATGTCCACAGAGTAACACCGATCTCACTAAACTGATAGTATGATCTTCATATATATATTTCTGATCATTTCCTAGTGAAAGGTGGGTGCACATCTATGACTATTTAGCTCTCATTTTTATTTCTGATGGGCCGTGTAAACTGGCATATATATATATATATATATATATATATATATATATATATATATATATATATATATATATATATATATATATATATATATATATATATATATATATATATATATATATATATATATATATATATATATATATATATATATATATATATATATTTATGTGTCCAAATTTGTGATGTATGCTCGAAACTGGTCACCATGGCGATAATACTGTTCGTTACATGTAGAAAGTAGTATGCTACTTGGTGATGATAATGCAGTATATGTAAGCATCACTGTGGCGTGAAGGGAATATAAAATGGAACGAGGCAAAAGAAATTATGATTCTCTCTCTCTCTCTCTCTCTCTCTCTCTCTCTCTCTCTCTCTCTCTCTCTCTCTCTCTCTCTCTCTCTCTCTCTCTCTCTCTCTCTCTCTCTCTCTCAACTTCATTTCCATCAGAAAGATAAACGGTTTGTTTATCAGAGATTATTTCTTCTATCTGATCAGTAATCTGAGAGAAGTTAGCGTTAGCGGAAATGTAGAAATAAAGAAGTCTGACAGTAGATAAACCAACGAAAATTGAAGAATGAACATGAAAAACATTATATGTGTATTCTTTTTTTACAACATTACACCATTTCCCCTGACAGGATGTAGCTTCAGAGAAAAACATCACAACAGTCACTGTGGGTCTCATCGTTTTAACTATTGAATCGTGGATGAAACAGATGTAGTAGAGCTTTCACAGAATGTTTAATCCCTCCAACGACGAAAGAGGTTAATCTTACCTCCTTGACAACGACACAGGAGGCTCATCAGCAGCATTTATAACCCCCCTACACCCACTGCACCATTCTCCCATTTCTCACTCTTACTCTTCCTCTCTCTTAATGGTAAGACCCTTCCTTTTGTTTAATACTTCTTTCATGGCATATCTCCAACACGTTCAGGTTGTTCCTCATCCCCCTGCACTTCTGATCTGTACATTCATTCCACATGTTTAGGCTACCACTTCTTTTATCTACATTTCTTACCATACAAATTATTCTTAGGTCATAAATGCTACTCGATGATTTAGTCTTATCAGTTTCATTATTTTTTTATTTACATTTAAGAATCAAACTCAACACCCAAAACTAACAAGTTTAAAAGTACAGAGAAAAAAATAAACGTAGCATATATTGACCAAGAGAAAAATAAAGTATGGAACAGAATCGATAAAAAGTTCAGGAAGAAATCGACGAGTCTGCAAGGTATAGAAAATGGTGTGTCATACTGATTGGAAGTTTTATGAATAAAATACAAGTTTGTGTTTGAATCTTTGGACATAAAAAACACTGGTTTAGTACAAATGTAATTAAGTCAAGGGTGTGCTCTCTCAATGGCTGTCTAAACTTTACGAGTTAATTAATTTATTGTAAAAAAAAAAGGCCAGTGTAAAAACATATAAACCGTGTGGAATGGGATCTATTTGAGTAGAATGCAGTTA
The DNA here is from genome assembly GCF_036898095.1 of Palaemon carinicauda. Classification (NCBI taxonomy): domain Eukaryota; kingdom Metazoa; phylum Arthropoda; class Malacostraca; order Decapoda; family Palaemonidae; genus Palaemon; species Palaemon carinicauda. Next base: position 87,386,850 of record NC_090748.1, on the reverse strand, counting down.
TTTATGGAGATACCTATGAGGAGCTGTAGAAACAAATGAAATAATTTCCTAGTGCTTGCAAGAGGGAATAGTAAGGTTATAATACACATAATAATAACAATTAGAATAGAGAAGTGGGGAATATGGGGAAAGGAAGAGTACCCCTGGATACAATCCATTTTATAGCCCAGAGGCAGGTACTCGAGAAGGAAAAGATTAAGGAAATAGGGAGAAAGAGAAGTACAGGAGAAGAATAAAAGAGAGGGGCAGACCCTCTTGCGATATTAGGGAATTTGTACTGTATTATTATCAGTTTTTTAATACAGTAAGGTTATGTAAATGATAGCACGAGCACAGAGTGGTAGTATATTAAAAACCACTAAGAAGCAATGGATATGTTACTAAGGAAAGTGAGAGATGGCTAACTTTTCATAGGTATTTCAAATTAAGTACATTTAGTATTCAGCCTAATGGCAGAATGAGGCAAAAGAGGAGTCATAGCATTGGTAAAGCAAGAAGGCAACTGGGTGTGAACAGACCGGGGAAATAAAACTTGTAATAAACATGGAAGCGAAGTGTTGATGCTGACTGCCAGTGAAATAAAAAGGTTTGAGCCAAATTCTTTTACTTCGTAGCTATTTAATTTCCACTTTTCCGGCAAGAACAATAGTCCTTTGGGACAGCAACAAGACAATCTAGGCTTGTGAATTAGCAGTCTAGTCTAACCTACTTGGAAATAATGTACGTTTTATTATTATCTTGATGTCAATTGGTTGGATTTATGGTGGTATTTCCAGCATTCTGGATACTATTACAAATCACAAATATACACACTGAGTTACAACTTTCTTTGTAAACTCGATACTAGGTGAATTTGATGGGGACCCCGACAGAGATGTACCCCACCTCATCTCACCTAACCTAACCTAACCTAGTAATTCTTAGTCTCATCACATTACTGAAATTGTACTTATGGTAGCATATTTTTTTTTTATTTTTTTTTTTGCTTGAGAAAAATATATGAAACACCTTAAACAGGCCTTAACATTCCAAGTAGACTGCTGAGGATAATAAAAAATTTACTGGAGTAAAACACACACACACACACACACACAATAATACGCGATGGATCGTGAATTGTGTTGTTACTCAAAAATTTCGTTGCAGTAAATAAGTAAATCATTATCACCAAACATAATAGAGGAGCTGGGCCTAGGAGTAGAAAGAGTAAACACGTCTTCTAAGATGACATTTATCTAATATATTGAGCGGGATTGAATTAATTAAAAACCACAACCAATTCTACTACTGAATTAATCACAGATATCTGAAAAAAACAAACAACCACAAAAGAATCTAAAGGGAGACAAAATGTTGCGTTGAATTGATAGTATTGATGTGTATATTACATGGGATAAAGTGAATGTAACTGTTAAATAGACGGAAAATTGATTATACTAAAGAAAAGATTCTTGAGAAACACTACCAAGGTTGGGTAAAGGAATAGATCTTTTTCCATCACTAATCAAAAGTGAAAAGCTTGGGTCAAAATATAGCGCTGAGATTAAAATGATTCGAGGTCAAATCGTGGAAGTTTTGGCAACACAGCCTTGTGTCAGATTCTGTCAAATGCCTTGGAGATACCAACCAATTCTATGACGCACCGTTTAATCACAGTCAAATAGAAATGAAGGTCCCGGGCATATCTTGCCTCGCAGAAGCCATACAAATGATCCGGACTAGGCATAAATTCAAGGAGATCGGTAGACTTCAATCAAGATGTAGGGAAGACATAGGGTTGAGGCAAGGTCTGAATGTTTAAACCTTGGGGTTGAAGCAACACAGACTAGTAAGACCATGAGGCTTGTTATTAGATAAAAGGCGAATACAATAATACCGTATCATTAACAGGTAAAAATTTATAATAAAAATGTATTTATTTAAAGGGCACTGGTGGCTAACAGAGGAAAGAATAATGATACACACTTTCTGTTGAGCGCCCAAGGTCTAGGCCGTGGCTGCTTTCCCAGCCTGTAAACTTTTACTATATGCCATGGGCCAGACCGCGCTGTATGCCCATCAACCGCAAACCCATACAAACCCAGGGTACGGCCTAGCTCACGTGAACAGCAAGATCGTGTGCCAGTGAAAATTTGCTACGGCTTGAGCGGGTCTTCAAATCAGAACTCACTGGTAAAATACGGATAGAACATTTCGAATACAGTAAACAACTCAAAACTAATTTCAAGTTCAAAGTTCAAAGGTGGAGCAAATGTTTTTATGTTGACCAGGCTGACATGAGTCTTTTTATAGTTTATATATGACATATCTGTTTTTGACGTTGTTGATAGTATAGGCTATATGGGACATGTCTGTTTTGACGTTGTTACTGTTTTTAGAATGAGTTATTGGTTATTTATTCTCATAATTTATTTATTTCCTTGTTTCCTTTCCTCACAGGGCTATTTTTCCCTGTTGGGGCCCTCGGGCTTGTAGCATCTTGCTTTTCCAACTACGGTTGTGGCTTGGCTTATAATAATAATAATAATAATAATAATAATAATAATAATAATAATAATAATAATAATAATATAGTATTCCACAAAAAAAAAGTGGAAATCTGAATAAAATTGCTACATGCTAATAATAAAACTGTACGCTCTACATTCTCTCACTAAATGCAACTAAGACAACACAGTAAAACAAAATCATGAATTAGATAGATATTCCGGTCTCAATAAATTGCTATTTTTCAAAGCGAACGCAACGCAATATAACATAAACTGTTTATTTGCACCAAATTGGTCATAAGGATTTCATTTGGCAGTGAAGCAAATGTCAAGAGTTAACTTGGGCTATTTCCATTCGAAATTGTCGCTTAGAACTTACAATAAATTTAGATTTAATTGGATATGTTGTTGCCTTTGCGTCTTTTATCTGGGGAAAAGGAAAGTCTTATTAAAGATCACGG
>NC_090748.1:87366400-87378900 GCF_036898095.1 Palaemon carinicauda | reverse complement strand
GGTTGGAAGTGAGTTCACAGGATAAATTCCTAGATAACTCAACAGTTATACAAAACGGCTTTGTTTACTTTACTTACAGTACTTTGAAGACCGCTTATCCGGTCCCAATCAGCGCGTGTGCGCGCACTCACGAGAGGTGTTTGCGTACTGTACATTCTTGAAGAATCTGAAGAATCATACGGCGTAATACGCTTTAATTGTTAAATCCACTCAACAGTAACCCCAAGAAAATAAGAAAGTTTTCAACTTTTTCTTGTACAATCTTGGGACTGCACATTTGAAATCTATAGAGCCAACACCTCGCATCTTGGTTCCAATATTTTTAAATCTTACGAAACTAGTCTCATGTCCACTAGATTTGTAGCCTATATCATATGAAGAGAATCTCTCAAATAATTTGGACACCCGGTTCTTATGCCATTTCTAAAAATTATTTAAGCAACAAGCGGCTAGTGTAGCTCAATCAGTAAAATGCAATCTTATCATGGGATGTAACACCCATTATTAATCTTGCTGTTGTTTATTAGATTGTGCAACTCCTAAGTTGTAGGCTACTTTAGTCAAACTGTAATAGAAATAGTTGTAATAGTCAAATATAGTAATAAACTCATAACCAGAATTATCTTAACAAAACATTCATCCAGATATCTATGTACAGAACTAATGTTTCTTAGATTATAATTCACATGGAATTATTCATTTGAGCCCCGAGACAAATTATAATCCTATAACACTCATAGGTCACGAACACCAATATTCAGGATCAAATTGTCATTAATATCAATTCTAATGTCACCAGGGATTGAAAATAAATACCCGTCTCTCTTAGGATAACCTAAACACACTACACTGGGAAAGTATCGTCTAGGGAGAGTCTGCAGACTATTGTAATTGACTTTATATATAACAAGTGTAAGCGACCCGTCAAAAATTGTTTAAATATTTAGATATGCATACACGCACACCTCCCTTCTTACCATGGCATGACTACTCCTCTCCCCTTACCAAGGGACGAGTAGGGCTCAGCGTGACCGGATGGATGGATGGATGGATATATATATATATATATATATATATATATATATATATATATATATATATATATACAGACACTTTCTCTTTATTATATAGGGAAGATAAGTCCGTACAGGCAAGATAGACGTTTCTTGGTGTATGCTACGACTCTTTATTCTTTACTTAAAGAATGTACATAAACTTAGCAAGCATTTTATCCTACATCGAAGTTATAAAAATCCGAAAACCATAAAATCTTCATATTCTATCAAGCTAAAAAATGCAAGTTATCGAACAAGAGCCCTTGCCACCATACATGGATATATGTCAATATTTTACTACCTTGCAGAGTGAGAATAGCTTCTATCTCAAGGTCGTGATGACGTCAATAATCATTAATGACGCTATAAATACTTACTATTTCGATAAAGGAGCTTACACAACATTGTGTAAAACGGTGCAGGGGTATGCTTTTACCAAGGTTTTGAAATTATAAGAATTCTGACGTGTGAATCGAAACAATCGTGAATATAGAATATTATGCAAAAATAATAATATCTATGTGGAAAAAATATAACTATGATTCTCCACAACGAATAGATTTTGATCAAAACAGTAGTTCTTAACACGGAAGATATATTTTTTCCTTCTTGCTTGCGGTGGCACTGGTAAGACTTCAATATCTTGACGTCTAAATTAGAAGACTTCTAAGGCTTTTCAACCTTCGGGGATCAGCTCTTTGATGGAGAATACCAAGGTGAGTCCCAGCCCATAGTGTCGGCATTTCAAAAAAAACAAAGTGTAAACTTTAAAGAGATTCTTCTCGCGCTTTTAAAATGGATAGGAAAAAGATGGCATTTCTTTCATTCTTTCTTATACGTGTATTTGTTTTTGTTGTTACGCGAAGTAAAATTTCAAATACATTGCCTTTTCTCTAGTTGCCAGATTCTCGATAAATAAGTTCTATCGAGGAAGTACTAATTAGGAATTATCAAATGTTAGATTTAAAAACATGCTAGTCACAATTAATTTCAGTCCATATTTTTATCTCAGAGAAGATGGATAAAAATTGAATATTGTACAGTTGGACACATGAATTCCTGGTACACCTCGGTCTGAGGAAGCACACATAGCCACAACCTTACTGCATGGCGGGTTCCCGTGTTTAGCCCAGCCCTCCACATCTGCTTGCTCTCCATACAGTAGCTTTTTGGTTACTAGCCGGGAAGTAAGGGTGTGACAGGGTGCACTTCTTCAGAGCAAGGTGTACCAGATCTTGATATTTGTCGGAGTTGTGTGGTTATATGGTAACTTCTGGCGTTCATCATATCTCTCTCTCTCTCTCTCTCTCTCTCGATATACACACACACACACACACACACACACACACACACACACACATATATATATATATATATATATATATATATATATATATATATACTCATACATATATATTTATACTTTACGTATCGTAAATATTCGCTGGAACTATTTGAGAGAGAGAGAGAGAGAGAGAGAGAGAGAGAGAGAGAGAGAGAGAGAGAGAGAGAGAGAGAGAGAGAGAGAGAGAGAGAATAATAGCTTATGATGGTGTCCACATATCCCAGCAGGTAATCAAATCTGACTTTTTGACATAACAATGGAACCTTTGCTATTCAATTTATGAGATAAACCTTACAGTTTACGTTTATATATTCAGTATAAGAAGCGTATCCATTTTAAGTCTGGAGACAACGGCGTCTGACCACGCATTCAATGAAGCACTCTTTATTAGAGCCTATAAAATGAACCTAATAACTGACATCTATTTAACCTTCGAAATAGTACAACCATTCAGCACAACCATAATTCTTATTCAAGTCGATGAAATCAATTAACAGTTGATCTAGCAATAAAAAGTGAATCTATAATTATAAATTTAGTGACAATGGTGCTTTATTACACATTTAATTTCAACTTGAGTTATTCAAGTGTATGAAATAAATCTGAGTTGAAACATATTCACATTTGAAAAAAGGAGGGGTAAAATCATATTGTAAGTCTGACGACTAAAACTGCTAATTACACATTCGGTAAAACGCTCATCATTATAAGTTAGGCTCTTGCAAATAAATTCAATACAACAGTCGGTATGCAAATCTATGACATATATCTAACAACGAGCGACATATACTGTATATAAACATGAAGTCGGTTGTCGTTATCATTAAAAGTCTAATAAAGCTCCGGAATAAAGATGCATTTAAACACTCGTTAATCACGTCTGTGAAATAAATATAAAAGTTGATAAATTAAAAGTCTGTCGATAAAGGTCCTGGATAAAGACTCATTAAAACACTAGGTTGGCTAGGCCACCAGCCACCCGTTAAGACATTACCACTTGATAGTTATGGGGTCTTTCGACTGGCCAGACAGTACTACATTGGATCCTTCTCTCTGGTTACAGTTCATTTTCCATTTGCCAACACACACATACACACACACTGAATAATCTGGCCAGTTCTTTACATATTCTCCTCTGTCCTCATAAACCTGACAACACAGATTACCAAACAATTCTTCTTCACCCAAGGAGTTAACTACTGCTCTGTAATTGTTCAGTGGCCTCTTTCCTCTTGGTAAGGGTAAAAAAGACTCTTTAGCTATGGTAAGCAACTCTTTTAGGAGAAGGATACTCCAAAATCAAACCACTGTTCTCTAGTCTTGGGTAGTGCCATAGCCTCTGTACCATAATCTTCCACTGTCTTGGGTTAGAGTTCTCTTGCTTAGGGGAACACTCAAGCACACTATTCTATCTTATTTCTCTTCCTCTTGTTTTGTTAAAGTTTTTATAGTTTATATAGGAAATGTTTATTTTAATGTTACTCTTCTTAAAATATCTTATTTTCTATTTTTCCTCTTTCTCACTAGGCTATTTTCCCTGTTAAGCCCCTGGGCTTATAGCCTCCTACTTTTCCAACTAGGGTTGTAGCTTAGCAAGTAGTAGTAATAATAATAATAATAATAATAATAATAATAATAATAATATTCACGTTTGTGAAATAAATCTAAAAGTTGACATATCATTAAATGTCTGGCGGTTAAGTCCCGAATAAAGATTCATTTACACACTCGTTATTCACGCCAATGAAATAAATTCAAAAGTTGACATATTATTAAATGTCTGGCGTTAAAGCTCCTGAATAACGATTCATTGAAACCCTCTTTAGTTCCTTCTATGGATAAAACCTAAAGTTGATATATAAATGCACATCAGAGGCAAGAACTACTATCATTTTGAGTTTGGCACTAATGGCTCCTAAATATACATTGTACTCAAGCTTAATTAAGCAAGTTTATGAAATAAATCTAACAGGGGACATAATCTGTACATATAAAAATTGTAATGAAGAGTGCAATTATCATCATCAGCCTGACAACAATTGTTCTTGGCTATTCATTATTCAAGTCTATGGAGCAAATCTAACAGATGGCATAAATGCGCAAGGTAATTTCGAGTGCGGGGGGAGATGGGATGCGGAGTGGGGTAGTTGGGGGTACCACAGGAGTTGGAAAGCTATTGGATAAGATACAAGAAGTTGGACTGAGGTGGTGGGGTCATGTCATGTGAAGAGATGAACTGTGTATTGGGAGGAGAGCGATGGAGGTGGGGGTGCAGAGAGCGGGAGGGAGAGGGAGACCGGAGCGAGGGTGGATGGACTGTATCAGGCAAGGTCTATAGACCTGGGTATCGGGGATGACCTTCGATCAGGGGGATTAACCGGTGATGAAGTGTGGGACAGAGGTAGATCGAGAACGCTGGCCAGAAACATTGACCCCACATAAAGGTTGGAAAAGATGCAGACAAAAAGGAAGAAGAAGAATAATTTCGAGTGCAATTTACATTAAAGGTCTCGAGACAATTAACGTATTTATAAACAAGTGTTGACGAGTAAAACTATCATTATATATCTGTTGATAATGGATCCTGACTGTACACCTATACAACTTTCGTTATTAAAGTTTATGAAATAAATCTAAGAACTGATGCGTAAATAAACACAGTGTGATGGTTATATGTTTAGCTCTATCAAATATCTTGGTTATGTTATGAGCAAAATGGAAACCTTGATGCAGAAGTCAGTCATACAATTCAATGTACATGGATGAATTGGAGAAAGTCATCAGGGATGCTTTGTGATAGGAGGAGCAGCACAAAGGTCAAAAGAACAATTTTTAAAGCGTTGTTAGACCAGCCATGCTCTATGGAGCAAAGACTTCGCCAACAGAGAAAGAAATAAAAATAGAAGTGGCCGAGATGAAAATGCTTAGGTGGATGTGCAGTGTCACAAAAAAGATAAAATCCGGAATGACAGTGATGAGGGGGACAGTCAAAGTATTAGAGGTTTCAAAGAAAGTCCAGGAAAGAAGGCTGAAATGGTTTGGTCATGTCATGAGGAGAAAAGATGAACACGTATGTAGAAGGGTTATGAACATATGCGGAGGGCAGAAGGAGGGCAAGGCCAAAGTTCAGATGGAAAGATAAATTATTGAATGACATGAAGGAAAAGGGTCTTAGATGACAAGATGTACAGGACAAAGGAAGGTGGAGAAAGCTGACTAAAAAGAGCAAATCCATGTAGAAATGGGAAAACCTGAAGGCAAAGAAGAAGAAGAAGAAGACGAGGAAGAAGATGGCTAGTGCAATTACCATGATGTCTAGTGACAATGCCTCCTGAATATATAGTGAATACAACCCACGTTACTTATGTCAACGAATTGATGTTTATATAGATATAGACATGGGGATTGCAACTAGCACACATTTAATAAAACTACAGTTATTTATGTCTATTGGAACGTCTCAGAGTCTCGCTCAAACTCGTTAGTTTCTTGTAGGGTCTACAACTTCACCATCCTTGTGAGCTAAGGATGGAGGGTTTGGGGGAGCCTACAGGCCTACCTGTTGAGTCATCAGCAGCCATTGCCTAGCCCTCCCTCGCCCTAGCTTGCGTGGAGAGGAGGCTTGGGCTCTGATACTACCGCTAGAGATATTATTATTATTATTATTATTATTAAATGCTAAGCTACAACCCTAGTTGGAAAAGCAGAATGCTATAAGCCCAGGGGCCCCAACAGGGAAAATAGCTCAGTGAGGAAAGGAAGCAAGGAAAAATAAAATATTTTAAGAATAGTAACAACATTTAAATAAATATTTCCTATATAAACAAAAACTTCAACAAAACAAGAGAAAGAGAAACTAGATACAATAGTGTGCCTGAGTGTACCCTTTGATTGGTCAGACAGTTCTACATTGGATCCTCCTCTCTGGTTACGGTTCATTTTCCATTTGCCTACATACACACACCCAATAGTCTGGCCTATTCTTTGCATATTCTCCCCTGTCCTCATACACCCGACAACACTGATATTACCAAACAATTCATCTTCACCCAAGAGGTTACTGTACAGTAATTGTTCAGTGGCCACTTTCCTCATGGTAAAGATAGAAGAGACTCTTTAGCTAAGTAAGCAACTCTTCTAAGAGAATGACACTCCAAAATCAAACCATTGTTCTCTAGTCTTGGGTAGTGCCATAGCTTCTGTACCATGGCCTTCCACTGTCTTGGGTTAAGAGTGCTCATGCTTGAGGGTAAACTCGGCCACACTAGTCTATCTAATATAATTTTGTTAAAGTTTTTATAGTTTAAATAGGAGGTATTTATATTAATGTTGTTACTGTTCTTGAAATATTTCAATTTTCCTTGTTTCCTTTCTTCACTGGGCTATTTTCCCTATTGGAGCCCCTTGGATTATAGCGTCCTGTTTTTCCAACTAGGGTACAAAGCTTAGCAATTGATGATAATAATAACAACAACAACAACAACAACAACAACAACAACAACAACAATAATAATAATAATAATAATAATAATAATAATAATAATAATCATATGGTTAATCTCTAGGGCATTGTCACTGTGAATTGTAGAGTGCATCTATCATTAGGAGACTGGTGATATTGGCTCCTGTATAAACATTCATACCACCTTAATTATTCAAATCTATTGATTAAAGCAAAGTTAACATACATCTAAAAATAGGATGTTCTAAACCAGGGGTTCCCAACCTGGTACATGTGAGACCCCGTGTTACATTTTTACTCTTCCAAGGGTACATTGGATATGAAATAATAACCATTACTGCGCATTACATTATGAAATTTGAATTGAGATTGAATAATGTAATTATATCACAATATCAATTTCATTGTTTTTCTTTTCATCCTCAATTTGGATGTACACATGAATATATAAAACGTTCATGGGGTACAGAAGTACATAGAGGTTGGGAACCCCTGTTCTAATAGAACAATCATTATATTAATTTTAAAAATGACTCTTAACTAGGTATTGAAAAGAACCCTCATCTTTCAAGCTTACGAAATAAATTTAACAGTTGTCATATATATATATATATATATATATATATATATATATATATATATATATATATATATATATATATATATATATATATATATATATATGTATGTATAATATAGTACGTGCACCTATCATTATAAGCCAGGCAACAATAGCTCTTTACTATATATTCAATACAACCTTACTTATTCAAGTCTAAGAAATATGCTACCTAACAATCACCACATTTTGGAAATACACATGATGTATATATATATATATATATATATATATATATATATATATATATATATATATATATATATATATATACATACATATATATATATATATATATATATATATATATATATATATATATGTGTGTGTGTGTGTGTGTGTGTGTGTGTGTGTGTGTGTGTAATAAACAGTACAGTTTACCTATACATGCATATATTAACGACGATTCATGCTATCGTTATAATACATCTAGTGCCAATAGCTCCTAACTAGTCAATAAAACCATTATCAACTTTATGCAATGAACCTCACAATTTGCACATGCATATGTATACGCACACACACGCAGCGTGCCTGAGTGTGCCCTCAAGCAAGAGAGCTCTAATCCAAGACAGTGGAAGGCCAAGGCACAGAGGCCATGGCGCTACCAAAGACTAGAGAACGATGTCTTGATTTTTTTAGTGTTTATTTCAACCATAATCTAACTGTTCAACAGGTTACTTAAAAAGGCTCATAAAAAGCCTTGGGAAAACTGATAAAACACTATATTTCACACAGTGTGTATAGGCTAAAATATAATGATTAATATAATTTTTTTCGTTTCTTTTATGGGTCTTTCTAAGACATTTATTCAGTATATATATATATATATATATATATATATATATATATATATATATATATATATATATATATATATATATATATATATATATATATATCAAAGACGTGTACCACTATATTATAAGTCTGGCAACACTGACTCTTGTCTATAAATTCAATAGATCCTTCCTTCTTACACACGTATAGTAATAACGAGTAGAACTATATTTATATATGTGATGGCAATGTTTTCTGACTAAAGAAATTTAATACAACCCTTGTTATTCAAGTCTATGAAATAAATGTGAGTGGCGAATATACCTATCAATATTGAACTGATGCAAACGACTTCTGACTATGGACTTTTGACCTTTTGACTAATAAAGTAAATATATATTTTATCTTTTTTTATCTCTTCCAAAATGCGAGGAAATCGACTAAATCATGTAACATATATTGGTCATCTTCTGTGTAAAAAAAAAAAAATTGTAAGGCTACAGTAAAACACCCAAGAAAACAAACTCAAAGTAATTGTGTTTAGGGTTTTTCTAAATGTCTTAAAAGGAGAAAATCGGGAACGTTGGTGATTACAGCGGTTGGCTTTTCCCAAAATGCCACAGAGCGATTTCCTTCCATACGTTCACTTTTGATCTTTAGCTTTCCCGTCAAAAAGTGTCACCGACTCAAATGGATAAACGACTGTGTTTTACTAGTTTTCTACCTTTGATTGTATCTGAGTTTGTGTACCTGATAATTATAAGAAAAATTAATAAGAATAAGTACTTTATTGGCCTCACTTGGATGGATGAAAATTTTACACAACAGTAGGACCGTAGGACCTATTATTGTTTCCTCATTAACACGCTGAGGTGTGTGTTTTTTTTTTTTTAAACAAAATCCTGTATGCCTGTTTGGTAGCGTCTCTGCCTGGTGTTTGCTAGTCGGGGGTTCGAGTCCCGCTCAGACTCGTTAGTGCCATTCGTGTCTGCAACCTTACCATCCTTGTGAGCTAAGGTTGGGGGGGTTTGGGGGAGCCTATAGGTCTATCTGCTGAGTCATCAGCAGCCACTGCCTGGCCCTCCCTGGTCCTAGCTTGGGTGGAGAGGAGGCCTGGGCGCTGATCATATGTAATATGGTCAGTCTCTAGGGCATTGTCCTGATTGCTAGGGCAATGTCACTGTCCCTTGCCTCTGCCATTCATGAGCGACCTTTAAACCTTTAAACTCAAAAAGCGTAAGCAACCCAAAACTTAGTCTCTGCTATGATGTAATTCTATATAAAGCGAGGGACGATCGTCCTTTAAATACAACACATTTAGATCTTGCTCAGATTAAAGAAATGACCTTGCGTGGAACGAGACCGGTAAATCGAGACATTTCCGTTAAACTTAACCGCCGGGCGCCGGTACACACAGTTCGTAGTCGTAGGAGCGAGCCACTTGGCGGGCTCACCTCATATAAGGTATTGTAAGGTTTCCCGTGGATGGTCAACCGGACGTTAGACGAATAATTACTCGGGTTATTCCTTTAAGTGAATTTCCTGTGGCTTGAAAGAAACACGGCTAGGGTTCGAGGAAATCACCATGGTTATTTTTAGATTGATTGTAAGGACCGATTAAAAACGAATGTAGGCTAGTATTATAATAACAGGTTTCCCATTTTTTTTCTTTTTAGATTAAGTAATATTAACACTAGGATGGTTTAAGGGATATATATATATATATATATATATATATATATATATATATATATATATATATATATATATATATATATATATATATATATTATATATATACACACATTTATATATATATATATATATATATATATATATATATATATATATATATATATATTATATATATACACACATTTATATATATATATATATATATATATATATATATATAAACATTTATATATATATATATATGTATATATATATATATATATATATATATATATTATATATATATATATATATATATATATATATACATAATATATATATATATATATATATATATATATATACAGTATATATATATATATATATATATATATATACATAATATATATATATATATATATATATATATATATATATATATACATAATATATATATATATATATATATATATATATATATATACAGTATATATATATATATATATATATGCATAATATATATATATATATATATATATATATATATATACATAATATATATATATATATATATATATATAGATATATATATATATATATATATATATATATATATATATATATATATATATATATATATATATATATATATGGGCGAACCTCTAGACTCTAGAGATTGTTAATGAACATACACTACGTTCTTAGGGCAGACAGTGTTTCCGCAGGATATGAGGCCGAAATTAACAGAAGAGTAAGTATGGAATGGAGAGCTTTTGATAAACAAAATTAAATTATAAAAAGTAAAATGCAACTTCATTTAAAAAGAGAAGTATTCAATCAGATGGTCCAACCAGTGTTAACTGACGCACCAGAAACTTGGGGCCTTACTAAAGCCCTAAAACATAAGCTAATTCATTCCATAGCTCTCTGAGTTGTAACTCGAGAGCTATGGAATGAATAATGATGGAAATAACATTAAGACAGATAAAGAGTGACATGAATACGAAAGCAAACTAAAGTAGAGGATATTTTATGAATATGTAAGAAAAAAAGACATGAACATGGACAAGACATATAATGAGAATGATAGATATTACAGGTACATTAAGAATAACAGAATGGGTCCCTAAAGATTGAAAATGAAGGATGAGAAGACGATGAGTTGACGGGTTAAAAAAAATTGCGGGTATAGACTGGCTTAGAAATGCCATAAACAGACGAATTTGGAAGGATATATATATATATATATATATATATATATATATATATATATATATATATATATATATATATATATATATATATATATATATATATATATATACAGTATATAGTATACTGTATATCATAGACCCGAAAGGAAATGGGAAAAATTTTATTTGAGTTAATACTTTCGTCTTATGAGTGACTGACGGACTCACCATGATATTAGATATCGTACTTATACATTACATTGGGATCCGCAAACTATCAGTGTCTTGATTCCATATATGTCAGATTTTAGAAAATAGGATAATACCCGATTAATGGAAAACAGACCAGGGCTTAGGTTTCAATTCTGACCTTGGGTACAGGCAATTGAGAAGGACTCAACATCATTTCTTTGGGTATAGTTATTAACATGTATTATTGTCCTAATCTCTAACCAACCGAATCTTAGCCAATGGCTATTAATCCTCCTTAGCCAAAGGAAAGCCAGAGAATTATTAACAAAACACCTAATGGGGCCCATTTTGCTATTTTGCTAGAAATGCCTTTAGATGTTTGGCTCACATATACAAAGTTACATACTTAACAAGGTATCTTACATATTATGTTATAGTCCTTCCCAGGGTTATTCTTAATCAACACGTTTTTAATGTTCAGCTATATTCAAACGTTATCCTTTTAGCTAGTTTTTCAAGAAGAATGACATAAAAAATAGTATGTCATTCATAGTTTCCTTTTTTTCTAATCAAACACTATTATTATTATCATTATTATTATTATTATAATTATTATTATTGCTAGCTAAGCTACAACCCTAGTTGGAGAAACAGGATACTATAAGCCCAGGGGGTCCAACAGGGAAAATAGCCTAGTGAGGAAAGGAAACAAGGAAAAATATATTCTAGGAAGAGTAACAAAATTGAAATAAATATTTCCTATATGAACTATAAAAGCTTTAACAAAACCAGAGGAAGAAAAATAAGATAGAACAGTGTGCCCAAGTGTACCATCTAGCAAGAGAACTCTAACCCAAGACAGTGGAAGACCATGGTACAGAGGCTATGGCACTACCCAAGACTAGAGAACAGTGGCTTGATTTTGGAGTGTCTTTCTCCTAGAAGAGCTACTTACCATAGCTACAGGGTCTCTTCTATCCTTACCAAGAGGAAAGTAGCCACTGAATAATTACAGTGCAGTAGTTAGCCCCTTGGGAGAAGAAGAATAGTTTGGTAATGTCAGTGTTGTCAGGTGTATGAGGACAGAGGAGAATCTGTAAAGAATAGGCCAGACTATTCTGTTTATGTGTAAGCAAAGGGAAGATGAACCATAAACGGAGAGAAGGATCCACTGTGGCAA